>NC_133931.1:10258583-10558722 GCF_031877795.1 Strix aluco | reverse complement strand
ATTAATAACCTGCAGCACATTAAAATATTCAGAAAAGTAAATTCCTACCACATCTATAAGGAAAGGAACTATAATTATCTGAGTTTTATGGGTGAGGAAAGCAAGACATATCTTAGTTTATATGCCTCACTTACCAAAAATTTTAAACGTCATTAGTAGCACTAAATCCTAGAAATACTTCCTTCTCAAATCTGCTGCTTTATAATAATGGTCTTGTTAATATTTTTTAATAATTTGTTTGAAGAAATATTTTCTGTACATTTATTGATTTTCAACATAATAGTACTAAAGAGAAATTGTCTGCAATTAAAACAAAGTTTAAAAATAAATTTTCTTATCAATTTTTAAATCAATTATAATATTCATTATGAAAGTAAAATCAGATGAAACTAAGTTGATGCCTTTCACTTTCCATTGGTTCTAGTAGCTGATCGGAACAGCTCAATTTAAGCTCCAGACAATTAGTTTGAAGTTAGTTCATCCTCCTGTAAGGGAAGAAATCACAGTCGGCCAATTTAGAAGCTGGAATGTTGCCGCAAGTAATCATTGTCTGATGCAAATCAAATAATAGTTATTGCTTAAATGTGCTGCATAGAGGATGCACTTCATAAGCAACATTGTTTTCATACAGTCTCAACACAGATGATACATGAGCACCAGAAAAGCAGAAATAACAAGACTGTGAAGAAAACTGTGTAGCACTAGATTATTATCACTTAAGGCTCTGGTCAGTTTTGCAGCCTTATTACTGTGACAAATTCCTAGCATAGTCATGGGTTTTTTTTAAAAAATGAAGAAAAAAAAAAGAGGATATCAGGACTTTTGGATATGTTAGTTCAGTTTGGCTGTAAAATGCATAGTAAGTTAATTTAACAGTCAGTGTCAGTATCAAAAGGCTGTCCCAGGATTGCTGTCCTTCTAGTGAGACAACCTCCTTCAGCATGAAGCTTAGCAAGGACACTGAACCTGGTTTTCAGCTTCATAGTCTCCTCCAGATACTGTGGGGTCTGTAGTAGAAAATGATGCTTTGGGGCAAAATTCAGCATCCTAAAATTAAGAGTTCACAGGAAATTGCTTGTCTAATGCAAGTCACTTTTCTCTCGTTTTTCTCCTCCATGTAGAAAAAAGTACATTTGCCTATTGTATCTCCCAGCAGTAGTTAAATCAAAGGATGGGAGAAAAGAACTACAAATGGGTACTCAGCATTTTTATTCGTGTAATGGAGGAGGTAACTTTGCCAATTCTGTTTGTGTATTTTAAAACAAAGGTGATCAAATAATAAAGTTTAATTTCCTATGCCTTCATTTTATTCTCCACAAAGCTGCTTTTGCACTGAGCTTTCAAAATATTCAGGGAGTTCTGTGAAAGATTCCCATGGCTAGTTTCCTGATTAAATAATATATAATTCTTCACGGATAGCTGATATCTTCCAGAGATTACCTTTGGGAGAGTAAGTCGTTACTGGAGTAGCAAAAGGGAGATAGCAGATTTATAAGAGGAAGAATCTAAGTAGACTGCCTACGCAGACTTTTCAATTCCTCCACAGCCTTTGCATACAATATATATCCATTGGAAGAAATCCTGCTCCACTGAACTCAGTGGGAATTACTGATAATTTCCAACAAGGTTAACATTTTACCTAAGGAATTTGGAATTGATGGAAGCTGTCACTCTTCAGGACAGTGAGGAACCTCTAACTAGTAGAGTTGGGAAGGGAATTTTCCCTGTGGGCAGGTCATTTAGGGTATAGTAGAACTCCAGTCTCCATGCCCCAGTGTGGAGCCATGTACAGAGACTGACTCTGGTACTAGTAGGATTATAGCATTTTACAGCAGTGCTCCAATTTGACAGTCTCACCAGGACTAGTTCATGTCTTCCAGCCTCCGGAAGAGTTTATCCAGGCTCTGGCATTTCTGGTCACGCCATGTCATCATCCTTTCAAGAACTGTTTGCTCCAGAATGTCTTACATCTTACCGTCATTTATGTAGGACTAGTCCCTCTAAAGACAGGATATTAGACTACATGGACCAGTAGTTTGACTTAATAAGATCATTCTCATAAATGTTCATCAGTGTCATGTATGAGATGCAGGAAGCATTCTTAGTCTCTGACACAAATACAAAGCAGTTATGGTCACAGAAAGTTGCTGTCAAAGCTGGGATTCACTGATCTATATTAAATTTGCACATTTTTATCTACCAACTGTCATTTCCATTCATTCTACAGGTCTCCAGCATTTCTCTTCTGCACAGTACAGACGTTGGAGGTTTTTTTCCATTTTGACTTGCCTTGTGTCGGAATGGATTTCAAGTATGTATTTCCAGCCCATATGTATGACAACTCTAGGTCCTTCACTGTTACTTCCCCATCCTCCCTGGTGCTCTCAGCACCTCCTAATTTAGCAGTATCTTCAGATTAACAAATGTGGTGTGGTCCTTCTTCAATATCATTAATAAAAATGTTGAAAAATACTGGGCCAAATTCCCATCTTTACCGCACTTGCCACACAGCAACATGCATTGCTGTGTAAATTCTTCTGCAGTGAGTTCTCCCTTGCATCGTACATCCCAGCGCTGAGGATGTGCTGTAGTCTAAAATCTTAGATAAGAGCAGACTAGAATGTTCTGATATCTAGGGCTTAGTTCAGCTGTATTTCAGAAGTTTTCTTGTACCTTTGAAGCTTGAATGCAGGTGTACAATATATTAGTAGACAAGGGAGTCATATTAACAGTTTTGGCAGAGCTTGGAAAGTACAGATTGAGCCAACTGTTTGACTTTGGAGAATGCCTAATGTTTTATTAGCAGTGCTGCTTCTTTTCAAGAGAAGTCAATGTCATTTGGGAGGTCTGATGAGAAATGTTTCATCAGCAGTACTGGTTTTTCTGAGGAGGAAAATTAAAATCCTTCTGTACCCCAAAAGTGATTTGTTTATATCTCAAGTTATTCTAACTTGTACCTCCAGTCATAAAAGGAAAGAGGTATCAGGAGACTGTCAGGGTAATGACATCCCTTTTCTCCCTAGGCATTTCAGTAATATGTAAAGCTAAATAGCTCTTCCAAATAGTTGACTTTACCTGGATTTCTCAGTAAGGTCAACCTCCTGCCAGATAGCTATTTCTGAATGCAGCTTAACAGAGAAACTTAATGACCTCTATTTACTTCAAGTAGAAATCCATCAAAGGACAATTAGCTAATTTTAAACATAAATTGGCTCCCTGGTGAGAAGTAAGCTTATAAATAAACCATTTCATTTGTTCACTGAACTACACTGTCATGCAAGTGAAATTACTGACTCCAAAGCAGACAAGTGATCTGAAATGTTTACATGAATTACTTCAAATTGGCAAACTTTTATTGCCTTAAATGCCCTGAGAGAAGGACTTAGGTGAAGAAGCCATTGGAAGCAGCTTCTTTTGCCACGGCTGATGTGCAGGCAGGTTGCAGCCAGGCTCAGCCCTGTTGTATCTACACTGTCCACCAGAGCAAAGCAACCCAAGCACTCTCCAGTGATTCTGTTAGCAGGCGGTAAATGGTTCAGACAGACACAGCTCCTCAGCTTTCCAGCTTGCACGCAAGTAACTTGGACTTCACACTGCACATGGAGAGAAGAGCAGGTTCATGCTCCTAATTAGACTGTGTAGAATTGCAAAGTCTTTGCAAGACGGCTGCAGTGATTGCCTGTTGGATTTCTCTGTCTTGAGTGTTCCCATCACTATGGTACATGAGAACCTTTAGTCTTCACTGCAATTATTTTTCCAGTGTAAAACAGTTTTCTGAAGGAATGGAAGTGCTTGTTTCTGATAGAATCACTGTGTCTCAGTTTCTTAAGTGAGGTATTTGGTGGGATTTAGTTTCCAGAAAAACAAAGCAAGGAAGAAAGGTCCATATCTCAGGAGACACCCTTATGATACACATTGGGGGCTTTCATTTTCTTTCCAAACCAACATCTCTGAGAAGCAGCATGTGCACTCAGCATGTATTGCCAGTATTCATCACCACAGTATTTCCACAATACTAACTTTGTTTAAGGGGTGAATACATGACAATAGCCTGAAGGTATTTAAAAGATGACAAATAGGACTACAGAGGAAAGGAGAAACATTGCAGGCCAGTGTCCAATCCCATGAGATATGGGGACCGTGAAAATGTCTGATGAGACCCCAGTGCATTCTCAAGCAGAGAACAGGATGGAGCCTACCTAGGTCAGATGGGGGGCTCAGGAGGGAAACTTTATAGCTGTCTTCACTCTGTTTGGATAGAACTCTCCAGTTTGCTGTGCAAAATGTTATCAGAGCAGAGATTAATTGCTTCTAAAGGCAGCCAAGTAACTGCTCAAGGCAATAAAAGGGGGAAGAAAGAAAAGATCCTTTAAGTAGAATTTAATGACCTTCTCCTGCATGTTGTTTTACTTTGCCAGATTAATATATAGACACATATAAATGTAAGTGTGTGTGTGTGTGCTTGTGCATATGTATGACTGCATGTGTGGTTAGATTGTACTTACATATCCAGTTGTTCTCTTCTCTAATGCTGATTATCTTTGCTCAGAAGAATATGATATGATTAAATCAACTAATTTCATCTAAACTAATCTGAAAATGAGAGATACCACTATTCCCACAGCTGAGAAGGAAGATGTCTGTATCCTGAGGTAGGTTTTCTATGTTCAGTGGAATTTTGGGACCTTCAACATTCTTTGAAACAGGTGGCAGAAAAGTTCAAGTTGTGACACTTTGCTTTGGTCTTTCATGCCTGCGAAGTGATAGGAAGGTCTGTTCATGCTGATTTTATGGGACTGTATCTGACACATCAATGCATTTAGGCATGATTTAGTAAGCTTTGACTCAATGTCTTTCAAAATACTGAAGTATCGTGTCATTTTCAGCTGTGAACATTGAAATCTTTCCAATAATCACATGGGAGCAGAAGACACTAGGAAAACTCAATATGCAATGTTTGCCCCAAAGAGGTCAGGTATAAGGTCTTACCGCAGCTTAGTTGTTTACTGTCTTATTAACTACCCATAAGTATTCTTTATTATATATATTTTTTTACCTCACAAAAGTGCATTCTGGGGAGAAGGAAGGCTGAGGAACATCTGTCCTAACATTGCTGGGGTATTTCTAGTATGGACAGGTTAGCTTTTTCTTTCTTTGAATCTTTGTACAAACTGAATTGAAAAATATTATAACTGAAATTAATAATCATTCTTCAGAAGTTACAGATGTGACAGAAGAAACCAATTTGTTCAGTTCTTATGCAACTCACACAACATATACCAGACCTGCAGTTAATGGAGTTACCTCCATTTACAAATCATTTACAGACACAATCAAGCACAAGAAACATTGTCACTGATTTCTTTATTTCCTTCCACTTAATCTCAACGTTGAGGAAAGAACAAGTCTGCCACAGAAAAAAAAAAAAAAAAAAAAAAAAAAGGGCTAAGAATAGACCATAAAGTATGTTTGGTAGAAGAGGACTCATGCTCCCAGCATTTTGCGGAGAACCACAGCTGTGGGTCAGCACACATTCCCATAAAATGGTTATCAGATGCAAGTATACAGTTTCCCAGCACTACTCTGTGGTTCAGAGTTAGCAACTAGCAATTCTCACCACACAGCTGGAGTAATTTCCCTGGGTTTGCCCCAGTTTTTTAAACAAAATGAAACACACCACAAATTCTGGAAAGCTGAGAAGATAAGTCATGAAGCCAGTGCTCAGTCTGGGAAAACTAAAGGAGGGAGAAATAATTTAAGGTATGCACATAAGACATTCTGTCTTTCAGTGCATCTTCATTGTGACAGAAGGAAAAGTTGTTTTCACTTATTTTTTTAAAGGCAGACCACACACCACCCTCTTCCCAGCTTGCAAATTTTATCTCTTATTCCCGCTCTGCAGCAAGGAATAACTGAGATATTCATATCAAAGCCACAGTCTAGGGTCAAAGCAAGGATCATTGATGAGATGTTCCCAGTGTTTAGAATCATCCCTGGTTTCAGTGGAAAGAAAACTCATCTCTCTTCTGTTTCCTTTTGCTGGCTGATTTGATCATGCTTTTGAAGGATAACACTTCAAGAGTACTGCATGAAGGTGACTGCCAGCTATATAATTGTTGTCTTGGACCTTTCCGAGGAGGTTGAATACGTACTGAAACCAAATGCAAGCTCTTTCAAACTCACTTTGACAAATTGATGTGTCCTCTAGATGGGAAACAAACTACCTGAACCAACTAGTTCAGTTTATGATGATGGGAAAAATTATAAAGCTTTTTAAAGATTCTGGTTGCACCATGAATGAAGATACCAGTTTCTTTCTTGCAAAGAGGTCACACTACTTTGGGCATTCATTGGCATAGCCATCCCCAGTAAGTGCCCGTGCAGGGAATGCTAAAATTACAATTTCTGCTATGTTACCTTCTGAAGGAGCTGCTTAGCCTATTCTTAGGATGGGCTTGAACAGGAAGGATAGTGTCAGTACTGTGAGTTGCAGAGGCAAGAATAGTGGGGAAAAAAAGGAAACTTGTCAAATTTTAGCACCAGAGATGACTTATTCCTCAGAATATTGTACGACTTATTCCTCCAGCTAGTCTTCCCCGACTGTATCTCTGGTCAACAAAGACAAAACAGCATCCCTGGAAGCCAATTCAAGGCACCTAAATCAGACATCTGCTCAGAATCACCTTCTAGAAGAATCTTTTTATACTATTTATACTATTTACTATATACTAAATACTAATTTAGTTGCTGTTTAACAGTAATAGTTGTAAGTGGATCCAAGTACCTGAATGTGGTTTATTTGGTCTTGATATTGATGTCAGTGTAGCACTGATTCAAAATTAACAGAAGTAAGCTAAATGCTTTTATCCTTTGACTATAGAGGGAAAAAAGCCAGCTCTGTCTGATGATGTCAATACCTTCTGACTAGTAGTGTCACCTGAGGCAAAGTCCCACGAAGATGCTAGAGGATAAGATCACTCACAACTCCTTCTGTTCTTCTGAGTACATCTTGTGCCTCATTCATCAGTGCACGCAGATCCCCTTACAGCTGGACCATGAGGTCCCTGATGTTTACCACGCTGGAACATTTGGATTCATTTGCCAGATTTACCCTTGCAGGGTAAGGGTAAGATTTACCCTTACCATTGCAGAATATGGATGCTCTAGCTTTCATTATGTTATTTCTTGATGGATTTATTATTATTAAATCCTGTGGCATAGATCAAGATACGAAGAAATCACAGTCTTTGAATTTGAAGATCATACAGGAAGGTTGTGAGACCTGATAAGAAAAAAATGTAGTTATTTTTATAATCTGAGAAAGTATTTACATATGCTAGAATATTTAAAAATGAGGTAAAGTATTATTTAAAAATGAGAGAAAATAAGAACTAAAGGTTTAGGAAGTACAAATCTCATACTCCAATCCCAAGCTTTACCCTGCTTTGTGATCACAGGCACTCTCATGTCCTTCCCTCATTTCCTAAAGAGATTCAGTAATAAACTGTTGTTAGTATTATCTAGTTCCTAGGTAACATATTTATTCATCAATCTCAAACTACATTACTAACAAAGCAGCATTATTTTTTGTTTTTCAGACTTGGGGCAGGAGCTGTGCAGAGAGAAACAAAAAGACTTGTCCAACCAAGGTTGGAACAGGACACCCTTCTCCGACATCTCAGGTTGCTCCTATACCTGCTAACCCCCACTTTGAAGATTGATCTCTTATCCACAAGGGGTTCTGAACTAAATTAATTAAAGTTTGAGGAGCCTACTGGTCCTGAGTTGAAAGAAGTGATATACACTAAGTGCATGGTAAATATTTTATGCTTTGTGTCTATAAGACACCAAAATTACTATATCATTTTCTCAAAATACAGGTAAGTATTTGCTTGACAAAAAAGAGAAGATGTTGTTCCATGACTATTTTGTATAGGTGGTCAGTAAATGGATTTTCCAACCAAGAGGAAAAAAGAAACAAAACAGAATCTTACAAAATTCTTTAATAGAACTTTATGCAAAAAAAAAGTATTTCTTCTCAATGAAAATCTTTTATTCTGATAAACTGAAAATATTAGCTCATAGGCAGACCTTTAATATGGCCTTTCAAAATAAGAAAATATCTTTTTTCTGCATGCTTTTCTACTGATTTTAAAAGAAATATAACCAAAATCAGTAAGATTTCCAAGTTACTCATTATAAACAAAAAATTGTCAAAAAGTGAATTTCCCAACTCTTTTGTTCTCCACCCTTCCCATTTTAGATGGTTCTTTCTGTCCACCAAGGGGATGAAATAAACATGTTGTGTATTTCTGCAACATGGTTCCCTTGTGAATGAGACCTTCACACAATTCTGTAATCATGTTGTTGTTTGGGAGGATTTACCCTTTGTCCTTATACCTGGGGACAGGAAGAAGAAACAAGTCCAAACAAAACTAAAACAAGTGTGTGAGAGAAATGCAGATCATGGTAAGGCTGTCTGAAGTGCTTGCATTCAGCTCTACCCTTCCCACAGAAGCCAATGGCTAAAAGCTGCCCGATGACTAAGTTTTCTCAAGTATGTTGCTCATTTCCACCAGGAAATTTTGTCCCAGTGTAATCAGGCAGTTTGTAAAATTTATCAGAGTTTTCTGGACAAACAGCAACCTGTTTAAAAGACTGTGGTCCATCTGATTCAGATGCTTTATAACTGTAAATACCTACTTCTCCAACATGCAGATGAACTATCTTATGGGTAAGCATGAAGGCAGCCCCTTCACTGAGCACTAGATTTGGTGTTACACTATGCAGAATCTTGCCAAGAAGTGTTGTCTGTCCAATTACCTTCCCAAGTGACTTCACGTGCAGCAGAAGACCCAAGACATTTGTTCCCTGAGAAGTTTAACGCATCTGAAACACCAAGCCCATACACACATCCCTGTCCAGCAGCTCGCAGAGTCCTGGACAGAAACAAAACAGATTTACAGCTCTTTAGGCTTGCAGTGAGAACAGTTAGGCTTCTTCAAAGCTCTCTGGAGAATTTTTCTTAAATATCTCTTTTTTAATATTCCTGAAAATCCTGCAAAACATCATAGTAGTGGAAGAAAAGCTAACTGAAATATCCAGTGATTAAACTTTCTCTACTGTTTCTGTTTCAAAAGGCATGAGACAATTAATTTAAGTAGAAAGATAACCTACTACTATCATAAATGTAGATGTTTACTCTGTAGTATGTGCTTTTAACCACTTTAAATACTTCATATCTACCCTTTTACAACAGTTCCTATATTACTGTTTTTATCTCTTCTGTATTTTTACAATAAGCACCCTAAACTTTTCTTATCAATCTATTGTAATGATTTACTTAGTTCTAGTTAATAAGATACTTCTGTTTATATTTGTATTTCAGGATTTTTTACTAATTTAGTTGCTGTTTAACAGTAATAGTTGTAAGTGGATCCAAGTACCTGAATGTGGTTTATTTGGTCTTGATATTGATGTCAGTGTAGCACTGATTCAAAATTAACAGAAGTAAGCTAAATGGAGGCTTTATGGACCAGACTAGTCAGTGGAGTGGCATTCTCTGGCTCAGATCTGCTGAAGCAAAACTGCTACAAGGGGAACCTCTAAGGTTTTTAGATCAAAATTCAGACATTTTGACAGACATGATAAAGTGTAAATCCCACTTGCCTAATCTTTCCACTGGTGTTCCTGTATACGTACATCATCTGGTTTGTGTGTAATGTATATTTAATTTTCAGTGTGTTATACCAAATGACAAGTGGAAGAAGACAAAATGCAGCAAAGCCTTTAAACAAATCTCATATTTTCCTGTGGCCTGACTTCTGGCATTTGAATATTTGAATTTGACAACCCTGCCATGGTTTTCCATTGTCATTTCCCAGTTTTATATTCATGGACAAGGTATTAGGATGCTGAATCAGAAGAGAGCTGTCAATATTGTAAGCAGCACAGGCCAGAAGGTGTAAGTTCCCATTTGCCACAAACTGGAGATATGTAGTACTGAGCTACTCTGACTGAGCTCTTTTCCCGTGGGGTGCTCTGGCTAAATGTCTGTAGTGTGCTACTACTCTCACATGTAATGGCTGCAAAAAAGCTTATGGGCAAAAGTCAAGTGATAAAAGAAAACTGAATTAGAAGCAGTCATTCAAGGTGCAAAAGAGCTTATATAGCCTGGCTTTCAACAGCCCCTTCTGATAGCTAGTCAAATATGTTTGCTTTCCCTTGATGGAGACACAAAAAGATCATCCTTTTTTTATGCAACTGCTGACTTTCCTGAAGCTGTTTGGTACTTAACATTGCTTGGGATTTCTACTTCTTCATCAGATTTTCTTGAAATTAGACAAAGACCTCAAATGTTATTAGGAAAGGTCAGACGGATAGATAGACACATGCACGCACACAGAGTATGATCAAACAAGCCTCATTTCCTTACAAGCCTGAGGTAAAAATAACATTTTGGAATTTCCACTGCTAGAGTTTTGAACACTTCTCATTACAGGATCAGGAATGAACCTTGGCACTGCTGACTAGAGTCATTTATTGTAGACAGTGGAATTATTGTTTACCCTCCAACGAAATGTTTCCTTCTTCTTCTGGGCCTCACATGAGAAGGGGGTAAATTGCTTAAGAGCAGAAATCTAAATCCCACCATGGCTACCAGAATCCTTCAATCTTCTGAGGAATACTAAAGGAGTCGTAGGTGAGGAATAATTGATTTGACATGCTTAATCTATTCCTTGTGCATGGATATGTGTAAGCATTTTGCAGTTTCCCCACATTAACCCATCCATTGAGGAAAGTTCACCTACTGCATGTTCAGAGAGAAAAAACTTGTCCAGTCATAATAACAGCACAGAAACCTTCTGCAAGATGGTCTACAAAGAACTGACTGGTGGAGAGGGTGAATACAGAGTGATTAGTCTCTCTCATAGTAAAGGAACCGAGGGTTCACAGAGCAATGCACAGGTAGTAACACTGCTGCTAAAATAAACAAAAGGACAACCTTTTTCACACATACGGTACTTTCAAGATTACAACATGTGTAACCATCTAAAAATAAAAGCCAATCATGGTGTTTTCTTGGGAGAGGAGGATAGCACAAAAGGAAGTTCAGCACAGCAATTAGTTGCCTCTTACATCTTACTCCACGTAACTTTCTTCTCTACCCCTAAGATCTACCCATCCCCATTACATTTGTTCTCCTTCCCTGTAGCAGAAAGCCTCCAAGATGAAGTGAAGGACTCTCTGACTTGGCAGCTGCCCTGAGAAGGACGGATTTACACAAGGGCATCATCACCTCTCTCTGGCCTGAGTCCTTCCTTGCACTGTATTCCTGCCTCTTATTTCTGAAAAATAGTTCTCTGTCCCCCTTCTACTAGCTACACAAGATTACCTTAGTAAGGGAAGGTGGCAACTATAGAGAGACGCACAAGTTGTTCATGAATAGCATCCAGCTCTTCGACAGCAATATGCAGTGGTTTCAATGACATCAGAAACAACATGCTAAACTTTTCCAGCTGAATTCAAGTTGGAAGTTGTAGCCTATGCCTTGCAATGGGGAAACATGAATTTAGCACAGGCCAAGTGTGTGCTCATTGCAGAGAACAGAGAGAAAAATCTCCCTTGCATACATCATCTCAGGGAAATGTTTTTGCCAGAAAAGTACTATTGAGACACATCTGAAAAGGTGTGTTGCTACAATTCAGCTGAACAATAGTTGAATTGTAATAACAACTGCTCAGGTGAAGGCTTGAAAAAATACAAACCAGGAACTTTAAAGATGGCCCAAATTACTGCATACACTGATGAAACTGAAATCATCCAAGAATACTTGTAAAACCTCAGGCAAGAAGGTGCTTGACGTCTCCTTAGAAAAAGTGACGAGCTTTTCTTCATATATCATTGACCCAACAATGAACTCAAATCTTGCAGAAAGCACTTTGTACCTCATTGATGAATTCCCCTGTGTTTGAAAACCCTGTAAGAAAACCAGCTGATGAAGCAGATGCAAGAAGCATGATTATTTTTAACACCATACATCAGAAAACTAACTTTATACTTGTTTCAAGTTGTTCTTCTAATAGAAATATAAACTCTTTAAAAGCATGAAGTGATGCCTCTTGAAACTTTGCCGGAAGGATTTTGTGACAGTTAACCAAAAAAAAAAAAAGGTTCAGTTATGAAATGGGGACAAACTTTATTGAAAACTGATAGTGGGACTTTTAACTAGAAAATTGCCTCACCTTGGTTAGTGGAAAAGATGACAGAAAATCTCTCTGAGTTGGAATTAGGCTGGCCTTTTCTGGAGGTCAAATAAATAGATTTGAATATTAAAAAAAAAAAAAAAATTAGAAGAATCAGTTAAAAAAAACCCCACATCTACAGCAAAATAAATTAGGAAAATTTGCAGAAAACTTGAATTGTCAGTACTTGAAAATCTGTTAAAAGAAAAAGAAAGAAAGAAGTTCCCTAAGTACACACGGGCTGAATTCAAAAGGGAAGATCATGCCAACACTTCAGAAAATTCAACTGATGAAACTTTGCTCTATCTCCAAATGCCAACAGTGAATATGAAACAGTTACCAAATGCAATGCTCTTAACGACAAATTCCAGCAAATGCTTTGGACCAAAAGAATTGACTCCATTTTGATAAGTATGGTTGAAATTTTGAGTTGCTCTGTCATTTTCTAAAATTATATTAAATTACAGCACTATTTATTCATCAAGCAATTATTTTAAATGTGTGAATAGTATTTCATACTACCATTAGTTCTTTAATGAATTTTTTTGGTAAACAACCTGATGATGCAAATTATCCACAGATGTGTATGAGTGGTTACATTCAAGAATTTCTATCCTTAGAGAAGTGCAGATTGCTTCAGATGTAGATTATTTGTGTCAATAATATACCTACAAATTTAATTCACCACATTTGGAAGCCAAAAACTTAATTTGTTCTCTAGGAAAAACCTGGAAAATAGGTCACCTTGCAGATGTTTATGGTTAAGATGCAAATTCCAGGTAAGAAAGTGCCTGAAGGTCCACTGTTGGGACTGGGAAGAATAATAACTGCTTTATCATATTTGTCCTCTTCATTATACCCTGATAACTCTTCCCTACCTAGTATTAAATCTTTGAATGGAGATCTGTGTCTGTATCTTTCGTATGATTTCTTTTACAACCTGAAAGCAATGTGCCATGATGTACTTGGTGTCAGTCCCAGCCCACTTTCATCATGTCTCTGGCTATTCTTTCCACTGGTATTTCATTCATTTTAGACATAAGCAGACCTTTTCAAACAATTCATCTCCTGGATTATAGCCTCGTGTGAGGTTTACATCAAATTGACTCTTTTCTTGATATACATTGGAATGTATACTAATATCACATAATTTTAATCATATTCAGTTTAGACATGAGCTTGCTTACTCAGTTCTTTTGCCACTTTCTTAAGACTCTCTGGAAGGTTGTGGTTGACACCATTATAGCAGTATTTTAGTTGTAGTTTAATATACCTTCACTTTGTTTTAACTCTTGTTTCTTTTGTGATCCCTTGTTCAGCTTGTGATATAATTTGTATTTCAGCATCATTGTCCCTTTAGGACAACAAGTTTAGAAAATTAAGGTATTACAAATTGCTGCTAAAAATGGCATAAACAGCTGACCACTGAAAAGAAATGTGGGAATTGGGCTGGTAGGGATAACAAGTCATCTGTTAACAACAAAATGCATTGTCTTTTGAGGCCTTTTCCTTGGATAATAAACTAATCTGTCATATTAAAATCTCTTGGGGGGGCACTTAGTGTTTGCCAGCTACAGAGAACATAAAAACTCTTCTGCTTCTGACCACCCTATGTTCTTATGGCCTGTCTACCATAATTATTGAAGGAAAATTGTTCATTAGGAACTGCTGTAACATGTTTTCTGTATAATACTGAAGCTCTCAGAGGAAAGAAAAAGAGCTACTAAACAAAAACAGTGACAAGATTACAGGTCTTGCATTCCTTGAGCAAGAAGTGAATTTACTTAATGTACAGTAGGACACAAAATAATGATCTGAGTTCTACAGCAGCTTTTGTTCAAGAGTTCAAATGATGGGTAAGGTATCTGAAGTTAAAGGGAATTAAATGCCTCAGAGGCACTGCTTCAGACAGTGTATTTTTAGCCTACTGAGGAAGAAAAAAAAAGAATAAGGCAAACATTTCCCAAAGTCCTTGGTTTTTGTATGATCTGCCTGAAACAATCAATTGAAAATTCTTAAGAAACAGTCCTGTATGTATTCATGCACTAAAATCAGTGAAGTCTTACACACAGCTTCTTGGTGTAATTACTCAGGATTTTGAGATTACCCACAGCCACTTGTGTTGATAGGCTATTTCATTCCACATAAATTCCTGGGGATGTCTTTTCTCTTCTAGTCTTCAATAAATCCATATTCAGACAAAATTCCTACTTGAACTGAGAAAAGGTTTTTGGGCTTAGAATGATTCAGAATCAAAATAGTCCATACCTAGAGGTGAGCTACAAGAAATCTCATAATCCCCCCTCTGAGAACACAGTAAGAACATACGAAGAGCTGAATCAGGTTAGACCAACCCAGTGACTGAGATGGATAGTGGTGTCTTTGTATTTTAATAAAAATTCCTCTATTTCTTTTTTTCTTCTCATGATTTTTTCTAATCATTTTTGGAAATGATGAAAGCCTCCAGCATCCACAATATCCAGGGGTCAAGGAGTTCTTCATGTCTGGGAGAAGAAAAATCACCTTTTGGTCTATGCACATACTGCATGGGAGGTTGATGTACTAGTTCTTGTACTGGAAGAGGCAGTGAACAATAATTTCCTATTCACCTTCTCCATGTCATTCATGCTTTTGCAGATCCCCTTCCACTCATCTTCTTTTTCCAGGCTGAAAAGTACCGATCTATTTATTTGTTTCTCATATGGAAGATATTTCATGCCTCTGATTACCCTTGTTGTCCTTCTTGAAATCTTTCCTAGTTCCACTACATCCTTACTGAAGGTGTGGGGGGAGGGAAGAAAACATCCTAAATAGAGCATCATAACCAAAATGCAGGAGTACACGAATTTTATAGTAGTTTGATGCTTTCTGGTTTGTTCCCTATTCCTTTCCTAATACATCCTGATATTCAGTTTGCCTTTCTAAGTGAGGAACTGACAGTTCCACCAGGCTATTTATTATAACCAGAAGATTCTGTCTCTCAGTGGTAGTAGTCAGTTCAAACCCCATTGCCCTGTTTACAGATTACTTTTTTGTTCACCTTTGCTGTGCTTTTTCTTAAAGTCACAAAAAACTATGAAAAAGTAATCTTTATCTGAGATATTGCAAAGAAATCAGCCAGTCAGCACAATCTGACATGTTGCAACATCTCCTTCCTCTGCGCTGGTCTAGCTCATGCCATGTCCAAAGCATATCTCTGTGACAACTTGCCAATTTGCAGATTCAGGTCTGTTGGTGGTGGGAATGAAGGACACCATTTGGCTCTGCATTCCACCAAAGCCGGGGAAAGAGGTGACCAGCTGTTCCCTCCTGCCAGGCAACAACAGCTTTTATGAGAGTGAAAAAAAATATAAAAAATCTCTGGATCTTATTATTGTTCAACATTTTATGTTTAATAGTGAAAAAAGAGGCAGGTGACTAACCAGGACTGTTTGAAGTCCAGCTGGTGTTGTCTGGAAGAGGATGTGTCGCCTGTAGTTGTGAGGTACCAAGATGAAGTGGCGATTTAGAAGGTGGCTTTGTAAAAGTCATTTTTTTATAACTTGAATAGTTTAGCCTCTATCAAATGTATATCACCTGTTGTCCCTTATCAAGCATGCCTCTGATGTTTTTGATTCACTTTGTTCATTCATTCTTACTATACAAAACAGCATTGGTGGGCCTGGTCTCATAAAAGCAGATCTCTAAGGCCCTTGGGGCACAGGAAACCAGCAAATGCATGTTTAAAAAAAAAAAAAAAAAAAAGAAAGAAAGAAAGAAAGGAAAAAAGCCATATGACCTAGCACAGGAAACAAATCTAATGAAGGAATGTCCTCAGCTTTCACAGGAAATTATTTTCATTTTATGCCATTTTCTGCCTCCATAAAAAGTAACAGAGTTGACCTCCTGCGCTCCTACCTGACCTTTCGGCATCAAGGACTGGAGAGGAGAAGTGTTGCCTCGACCAACAAGATGCTAATCCATTAAGAGTGTAACAGAGAACAGACTCTTTTCATCATGGGCAACTTAACTGTCACACCACAGCCAATATTTTCTGAAACAGAGCTTTGTAGGGAATGGAGGATATTTGCTGTTTTGTAACCAAACTGAGATATTTAAAAGGTGCTACATTTTTAGAAAAAGCACTGAGCACTTGCTTTCTGGCAAACAGATCCCAACTGGGATATTCAGAATCACTGACTGTTCCTTAAATCCCAATAGTTTGTACTAAACAGTGTAAAGCAAGACTGTAATAAATTACAGGCAGTTGTTAATAGGGAAGGTGGTTTAACCTGACGCTTTTTGTCATACACACGTGCTGATTCTGTTTGGTTTTGATTTAGGGCAGAAGCTGAAATACTGTTTTTATTTTCATCTCCTGTAGTCTGCACCTTAGTTCGTTTTAGCCTTGTGAAGGAGCTCAATATCTTCCTGCATGACAAACCTTGTATTCACATCTTTTATTGCTGATATGATATCCAAGGAAGAAAATGTACTGGGCATGGCCTGACTCAAAGAAAGATAATTCCACAATGTCCTTAGGTTGCCCTGTTAATGTTGGAACAGTTGATGATTCAAACTCTTGTGTTTGTTTTCTCATGGTAGAAAAGCTCAAGAAGGTAGAAATAACAGCAATAAAACTACTAGATGTCAAAATGTTATTTCTTAAAGTAACTGCTTCTGGAGACAATTTTATAAAATGCTTTGGGTCAGGAGGTGAGTGCTCATGCCCATCCCCCTTCACTAGTTAAACATGTTAAAACTACAGAAAATAAGCCTCCAAAACATAGTTCAGAGGAAGCCTTACATGGAATCAATGATCAGCCTTTAAGAAATAACTTTATCTGCACCATATTCACTTTCTTTCTGTAACTTCCTGCAACTCTCAAATTAGCACCAGTGCAATGAATCTTTATAAATTAATGAGTTTAATGAGTGAACAAGAATCAATCACTCTCCCTTGTTTCAGAACTTCTAATAAGAACTTAAACCAAGTATAAACCTCTGAGTCACAGCTTCTTGCTAATAACACTGGTTTTGCTTTGAAGAGAATAATTAAATCATCACCACATTCCTTTTTCTCTGTATAACTTCCTGTATGATATGAATTTAGATCAAAACATACCCTTTCTCCCCTAAGGGTTCTTTGTTATATCACTTTGGAAAATGATTTCATGAATGACTTTTGTCCCTGAAGGCATACAAATCAGGCAAGGAAGTTAGCAGTGCTGATTGCCTGGACCTCAAAAGGAATTGATAAGCCTGACACACCCTAATATTTTACAACTGTGTTAGATAGCACACAGATCTATGCAAAGCTTATTATAAAGTAGAAGCTGTAAAAAACTGGACACTGACACAAGTAGTACAACAGGCAGGTTAGGTTGACAGTAGAAGGGTATATCGACAAAATGGACATAACTGAAAAACACAGAACATCCAAAATCTATTTAGCAATGGAATATCCAACTCTAAAATACATATGAATTTGAGGGTGGGTCAAAGGTGTAGGGGAATAAGATTTTGCCATAAAATTGCTATAAGACTCTAAGAAGAGCAAAAATCTAAGTGTGAAGAAAGCTACATTAGACTTTGTGGCTGTGGACCCTGGGTCATAAAGGAAAAAATTTATTGTGGCTGGTTAATATTACCATTCGCCAGATCAGGTAAAGGCTATTGAATGCAGAATGTGGAGAAAGATCAGAGGCAACCCAAGTCTCATAAAATGGTGATAATGGGTGACCTTTGTAACCTGCATATAAACTGGTCAAATGTCACAATGGGAAAAGGTTAACAGAAGCAATTTCTTGGTACCTTAAATGATTGCTTCTTGGAATAGCTATTAACCTACTGTATTCCCATCTGCCGGTGTGTTTTCAGTTCAAACAGGTAGTGTATTATTACTAACAGCTGCATATCCCATATACTTATGATGAGGTTCATGGAGTACAGTGAGGTCAGAGCACCAGGGGAGTGAATAAAGTGCAGAACCACATGTAAGATGACCTGGTTTCTGTTCCCCATCCTGCCAAAGATTTGCTGAGTGATCTTGAATTCAGGTTCCTTGTCTTCTTCAGGCTTTCATCTTGCCATCTGTAAAGCAGGAGTATTGTCCACTCATTGAAATCTCTGGGAAGATAAACTCACTGGTATGTAGAGAGTTTTGAGGTCCTCTGATGGAAATAGTGGGTAGAAGTGTAAAACATCGCCATGTATGTTGAGCAGTTATTGTTTATGGTCTGAGAGTGCCTCAAAAGGATGTCATCTTTCAGCAGATGGTCTAAATCAGCAACATTGTCTCCAATTAGATTAAAAATACCGTGACTGAGACCAAATACATGAAGTCCACTCAGTCATTGACATCATGGCAGATTAATCTTCTTTAACAAGGAAAAAGCATACTCTTATTTCAAGTGGTGATGGAAAAAGACTGAAAAGGCTCAGCATAGTGGCAGGAGCTTCAGGAAACTATTTTCATGCTCACCATGGTGGACAGATGGAGAGAGAGCGGGACATCTTAGCTCCCTGTGGGAAGGAATCTGCAAACTATGAGCATTTAGTTCCTCATAATGCATGGCTCCAGCTATCAGCTGGTCAACAGGTTTTCTTCTCCCACACAGAAGAGGGATTCCTTTGTTCAACATTATAGCTTTGCTTTGGTTGTCAAGCCATGAAGTTAAGCTCACGGCCATATTTGTCTTTATGCTAAACATAAACTCCCCCAAAAAGGCTACTCTTACACTCTCCCTCTACTTTCAGCAAGCTCCCAACTCTGAATCCTGTTTGTGTAAAGTTTCCAAACCCATGAGCTATATCCCCACATCTCAGCTTGTTATTTCCATCTTCATTTGTTATCACTTTATACCCCAACTTTAAAATGTGTTTGTTTCCTCTTAGGATGTAGCTGTTAATTTAGCACTTGAAATATCTGTGTGTGAGCGCAAAGTTGCAAACTCCCACAAAATAGATTGCACATACGTTTTTCATATGTGTATGCTATTTGACTCTTTCACCCTGTGCAATTAATGCCACCTACAGTTATGCATTTTGTAGAGCCTTTATTTTTGAAATGTGTGCACTAAAATTCCACTTAGTAAATTTGTCTTCCTATATCCTCAGCCAAATTACCAAAAGAGAGCCCTGATTCATCTGTGACCACAGACAATTAATTCTCTTGCTGGATTCGGTTTAGTGCAACCAGAACCTATTCTGGGGAGAAGAAACATTGTCTCTTTCTGGGTTACTGCCCTGGGAAAGGGGGGATTTTGCAGACTGGTATGCATTTGTCTGAAGAGTGGCTTTTATTTCTAATTATGTTTAAAAATGGAAGGAAGTACAAACAAAGCTTTCAAATATGGGTATGTAGAAATAGGATTTCAAATCTATTTTGGGTCTGGTCCTACAAAGAATAAATGGGTGCATAGTTTTGTGGAGACTCATGCCTTATACTCAACTTCTGCACATTCTAAGCCCAAGCAGGATCAGATCTTTTGCTTTGAAATAAATCTGTTCTCGTGTTGTAGAAGACTGAAGGATCTTCAGCTCATTGTCTTTCCACCTAGTGCTGTTTTTTTTATAGGAGGCTAAGAATAATTGCCCCAGCTGGAAAATGTTAGCACATAAATGGGCAAGATAAAGATTAATTAAAGGAATAAGTATGTCTGCAACAGCATACATGTTTCTACTTATCCAGCTACAACTACATATGGAGGTACAACTACAAATGCATTTAAAAACTGGATACTTAATTATGTAAATGTTAAATTGCAAGTTCAGCTCACTGTTTCCTTCAGCACAATCCCAAAGCTCACGTTTAATTTAGAAACATTCTTGTCCAAGAGCTGCTACAAGCTAAAATGAAAATGAATAGGTCATACATTGGGAAAATAATTGACCAGATGTAATGATGTATGACCATTTCTTTGTGTACATACAATCCATGTATGTGCACAGTGACTGTGACTGCATCAGAACAGCACTGCTTATATCCACTAATGTACCTTGCTGAGGTAGCAGTGGGTCCATATTCACCATATGTGAGGTGCAGAAATCTCCACTCAAGCTCCTCACACGTTAGTACCTTCACAGGACATGGTTTCAAGCCCAGAAAGCGGGACAGCCTTCAGGCTGATTAGCTTGGGCACGGTGCTCTGCTAGTTACACTGATTCCCTCAAGTGTCGCCCTGCTGCGCTTGGCTATGTGCTGTCCTCACACCCTCAGGCTGCCAGAGCTGAAACCCAGGAGTTTGTATCACCCCTCTCCTTTCTCCTGCAGAGCTCTCAGCTAAGGAGAAAAATCTTGTCTCGCGGCTCTTTTTAGATGTGTGAGTGGGTTATGGAGAAGTTGGAAAAGTTTGCAGCTTCTAAAGTGGGTCTATATAATATGTTGCACTTTGAGACAGAATAAGCAAATTTATGAGAGAATATAAACAG
Source organism: Strix aluco (assembly GCF_031877795.1). NCBI lineage: Eukaryota > Metazoa > Chordata > Aves > Strigiformes > Strigidae > Strix > Strix aluco. The sequence goes on along the minus strand of NC_133931.1, from coordinate 10,538,065 downwards.
TGCCTATAAAGCCATTTTACAGTCACTTTTCAGAGTATGACTGCTCTTTAAAATATTTAGAGATATTTTTTAATATTTTATTGGATATCCTGGTTTACAAGTAAGTGCCTAACAACCCCACATTGTAATGCTTGACATTTTCCTGCCAATATCTCTGGCTTCTAGTGTTTCAAACTGTGTTTCAGCAATAATATCAACTGACTTTATTCAGCTCAGTTTGCATCCTCTGAAAATTATGTGAAGAGACAGAATAAGGATTCCAGTAGAGCAATGCATACATTAGTACTGGCCAAAAAACCAGGAATCCTCCTGTTAAAAAAAAAGAAACCCTTTTTGGGGAAGGACAAAAATATCAGTCTTGCATTGGAATGGAAAGTCAAGACTATGAAACTTTGCATGCAAACTGGCTCACTTCCCTTTGTAGATACTTTGTATTATTAATTATTCACTGGGGAAAAGTCTGAAGTTTAAGGATTGCACTTATATATATCCTAATTGTCAGATGAAGATGGTTACACATTTTTTCTTCATCTCTGTCTCAGTGTCTCAGGACAGTAATGAAATAACTCCTAAAAATAAAAGGAAAAGATGTCTTTGTTTTATAGTATGTGATAGTCAGTGGCGAAGAAAATTCACCTGGGAAACTGAACAAAGTGAGGTCATGTTAGCATCTTTTTAAAGTTACTATGTCTCAGCTGTTTTTCTGCTGAGAGCCATAGCCTCAGTACTTCTGTGTTTTGTCTTTTCTGTGGTGCAGGAAAGATGAAAATAGACTTTACTTTGGAATGGAAACTCCAAGGGTTTTTATAAATTGCAGCATCTCAGAAGAGGGTCTGAATCTTGTTAAAATGTGTTAATGAGGTTGCAAGTAATCATAACCTGTAGTTCAAATCCCTGACTTGAATCAGAAAGACAGTTAGTCAGAAAATCGTTACCCTCTCATGAGACGCCCAGCCTTGCTTTCTCATCTTTCATGAGAAATTCCTCACCTGTCAGAGAGGTGTTCAGCTGGTTCAAAACACTAAGACGGTTAGTGTGACAGAGGTGATTCCTCACCTAGGGTAGCATGTTGAGTTCAAGCCATAGTATAGTCAGCTGTAAATATTCTTACAAATCAGGTCAATGTTAAGAGGAAATACTGCAAAGAGTGCTTAATATAGGGCTGGTGACTTGTGTTTTGCTATAGAGGTACAGGTTTACTTCCCCCAGGTGAAGGAGAGAAAAGAACATGGGCTCCTTCTGCACATACCCCAGATAAGGATTTGACCCCTGAGACACTTGGTTAGAAGAGAAAGTATTTTTCAGTAGTTCCATAAAGCAGGCCTTCTCTCTATCAACCTACCCCTACCTCTTCCCCTGATTTCCCCACCACCACACAGAAAAAAAATAATCTTATTAGTAACAGTATAACTTCAATATCAAACTATTAGTAAGTCGTCTAATTAACAAATAATTTCCCAGGGACCAAAACAATAAAAGGTCATTCTGTTATTTTTCCCAGTCCAAAATATATTTGGTGGCTTCTGTTTGGTACTAAGTTTCAGCCCAGTTTCCAGAGAACAAGATGAGATTCACTGGGCAGTTGTGGAGGCAAACCACTCTGACTTGTCTGACAGCTTCATCTCACAGCACCTGTGGGCCATAAGATTTATAAGCAGTGAAAGAAATTTCTTTGAATCTATGTGTTGCCTCTCTGACATCAGTTACTGGTGGTGACATTATCCCAACATGTCAATAATCTTGACCTTTGCCCTTCACACTGTCTTTGTACAGTAGGACCTTAGCAATGAAGAATGAGCTTTAATTACACTGTGGTATGCCCCGTTCTAGACTATAGGCATCAGAGGTTTGGAATAAACAGGAAAAAAAATACATTGGAGTCCCTCAGGCTGAAATGACTTGATGGTGTTTGAGTGCAGGAGAAGTTGTGCTGTAAATATTGCTCCTGCTGCTGACAGCAGATGTAGATATGCTGGTGGCTTCTGAGAGGCTGAGAGCAAGGGAGCATCAGAAACCTGTGCTCCTCAAACATTAGCAGGTGGTGGAAACAGAATTGCACCTAGTTAAAAGCACCAGGTAAGCCTCCAGGCAGACTATCAGTGTCAAACAACGGAAATTATGTTAAAAGAGGGTGGAAATGAAGTCAAGAGAACAGCTCATTAGCTGTCATTCATCGCCAGGCCATCCTTTGTGGTAAAGGCTCTGCCCAAGCAATAGTCATAGCAATGCACTCCAGATTTTCAGAGCAGCAGCCAGATTTGAGAACTTCAGATCAACAAGCATCACCATCAGATCACTGAATGGTCCTTTTTAAAGCCCTGTTTTAGTTTCAGCTGCCCCTTTTCAAATCCACATGGTTTGCATCAGGGTTAGTCAAGGCATAGTTTAGTTCAGTAAACTAATCAAAGAGTGGACTGAAGTAAGTCACATGGAAAGGTGAAATAGGTGGTCAAAGATCAAGGGTTTCTAATGAACATCAACTAGGTAGGCTAGAGATCTTCAGGCTTAAAAAATGATGGGGAAGATACATACTTTCCAATCACCAACCACTTATCTTAAAGTGGCCTGTGAATTCCAAGTGCATTAAAGGAAAAAAGTACTTGCATCCAGGACACCCTTCAATACACAAACTATGGAGAAGTATGGGGTCATAAATGGTTACTGACTGTGACTAGACCTTCTCAGCTTATACAGCAGTAGCAGTTCTTTCCCAAAACGAGGTCCTGAAGTACAACCTCATAAAGAAACACAGATAAACAACATTGGTTTTTTACTCTTGAAGGTGAAAAAAATCCCAGGTGTTTATAACTACCTGTCCTTACTCCCTCGACTTACTCCAGTTTCATACTCAGTAACATATGTTAAGTCTGTTAACATTAAGGGAAGTTTCCTAAGTGGACGTGGGAGGAGAGGAAACAAACCAGTCGCGCTGCAAACACTGTATGCACTCTCCTCCGAGTATTCCCACAAGATCAACACACACTGTGAACATCACATTCTCTATTTTGAAAAATGCAAAATCAGAAGAGTTGAGCCTGAAGCCAAACTTTGGATCTGGAAACCTCTGTAATTTAGGGAAGATTGAATCAATATCTGAACACTGTGGCTCAGACCTCTTCCTAAAATATAACAGTTGACCTCCATCTGCCCTCAGTGTGTCCTCTTCTCAGATGACTGAAGCTCCTTTGCTTGCTGTGGCTGACTACTTCAGAACAAGACTGCTGGAGTGAACTGTGAGATGATGAAAAGTAGACGCAGTGGGAGTTTCTTCTGATGTGTTATTCTGCAGTATGCTTTTTTATTAGCGTCTGAAGAAGTTTTAAGTGACTGTCTCAGTATTATTATGTCATTATGTCTTATCTCTTGAATAAAACCACAATAATAATTACCGCAAGTTTCAGTGATGTTTATTAGCATTTGCATAAAAATTGTCATGTTAAAATTAACAGCTTTACTTTTATGATGTATAACTGAGATCTGCTGCTAGTCACTGCCTAGTGCAGTGATTAAATAACCAAATATTCCACCATGGTTTAAACCTTTTCCAAATGATTGTGGTGATTTTTGGTTTCATCCACCCTGCAACATGCTCTGTTAAAAGCCACTGGATCTTCTCTTTCTATGGGTAGGAAGCCCCAGAATAACATGGCTACCATGAGCTAAAAATGTTTATACTTTAAGGTGCCAAGACAGTGGCAGAGTTTTTTACTTCTGTAGCATTTGATTTGCCTTAGACAGTTGGGAAGTGTCTTATAGTATATTTACGTTAGAAGTGTTTTGTGACTAGTGCTTTGAACAGGTTCATGGAGCCAGTGTTCTGCAGATCCTTCTAAGTAACCTCCTGGCTTTGTTGCCTGTGGTGCTTGGACACTGGGTTCAGAGACTCCAAAGGCTGATTTGAGACCTGTATTCTGGTTGAAAGGGCAATTTATTACTCTAGCAAGAGTAATCTGCTATTGCTCTTGCTAAATTCATCTGAAGTATCCTAAAAGCCTTCAGGAAGGGAATACAGCAAGGGGTTTCAATTATTTTACAGTAGCAACCTTCTTGGAACTTGGAACTTGGAACTGCACTTGCATATGCATTTATGGAGGTGTGTCTTCAGTGGAAGTGCAATACGTCCGCACCGTGAGATCTGCAGCTACTGGATACTGTGAAATCTGAAAAGATAAAGTGTGTGGCAGCTCCGTGGCATTGCAGTTGAGATCTAGATAATCTATCTCCATTAAGAGGCCTCAAAAGCAACAACGGTTTCTGCCTGAACTTGCAGACTTGCAATTGCAATTTTGCAGCTCTCAGAGATGGAAAAAAAAGTGACCTTTTCCAAAGAAAGATGCCACTCACAACAGGAATAGTCTTTTAGATTCAACAGCTTCAGTGGCCAAAAAGATTTGTAAAGTACCCAGAAATAAATCTCCTTTAAAAAGGAAATAATTAGTATCTTTTTTTTAAAAAAAAAGGAAGAAATAAAAAGACAGAAATCAAAGATTTATTAGCCCAAATAAGACAAATGCAAGAAAGAGTATCTTACCTAATCCTTTTCCTCTTGGTATAACTCTCATCTGAAAGAATGCAGTGACCCACATTACTGACCCTGGATGGTATCTTTCTGTGTAATATCTTTGACTGAAATAATTTGTGACTGGGTTTAATTATTTTCACTGAAAAAGAAGCACTTAAATCAAAAGGCAAAAATTCCAATTTTTTTGGTTTATCTTGCAAACAAAAAAAAAGCCCTACAGCTCACTGTTAATCTTCATACAGCTCACTGTTAACCTTTTCAAGATATTTGGGAAATAGAGATATATTATTAACCCTGATCTTACAAAAAAGAGGCAAGAAAACAGATGGATAAAAAGCTCCAGATTTTCAATGAAACTTAGGCATCTGTAGCCTACTGATTTCTAAATGTCTTAACCAAGGTCAAACAGCTTTTGTAACAGAATAGGGACCTGAACTAAATTACTCCCATACTCATTAGAACATCTTTCATCTTAACTGCTGTAGTGGTAAAATTTAATGTCATTTTGAAAAATAAATTTTAAAATATTAATACATAGTTATATTACTACAAAGTTCTCAAATTAGGAATGGAAAACACATATTATTACTCTCTTTGTTCTCAGCATTGTATAAAATAACAGCATCTTTGGAGGATGTAATTTTTGGTCACATCTGAAAAAGCTGGGTACATTTTAAAATGCTGGCATGTGGGAAATCCTGGTGATTTAGTGACTACATAGTATGCTTACTTTACAGGGGATCTTAATTTGTGCCTAAACTCTGTGGGCTAAGGAATAGTCTTTGACAATGCGGTAGAAGAGAAGGGAAAATACCCAACAACAAAAAACATTGGCAGATTCTGGTGGACACAAATAGTCTGAGCACCAAGACATGGAAATTCACATGGTCAGCAATGTGTCAAATAGCTCTATTGTTTTTAATCTTAATTTAGTGTGCAGGAATGATTATAGTTTCAGGGTTTTTTCTCCTTGTGCTCAGTTCCTAATTTGTCTGAATCATACGTACTTAATGAAATCCTGCTTTATAGTTCAGGCAATGCAGCTCTGAGCTCAGTAGGGTTGTTTTCCTTTGTGCTCCAGGCATATCTACAGTATCTGGCTTGATTAATCTGTTGCCATTGTATGGTTTATTTAAAATGTCAAATGAATTGTTAATGTGGGAAAACATTCTGCACCAAATTCATCTTTCAGCTACACCTGTGCTGCCTAAGCAAAATCTGCAGCATCCTACAGCTGTAAAGAGAGAGTAGAATTTTTAGCTCATTCAGAACAAAGAAAATATGCAAATCTTGGGTACAATTTGTCAATGTTTGTAAGAACTGAATGCCTATAATTAAATCTCCTCATCAATGTTAAAGGTTGTCCACTAAAATCAGAAGAAATCTCACAATTTGGAGCCTGACTGAAATTTAGAGGATCAAGATTTTTCCTTTTACAATGGTCTCATGCCCAACACACCAGGTTTTTTTGGTTGATTTTTGTTTTTATTTTGCCATAGATACATGGTGATGGCTGTACAACCACAGCTGAGGTTACAGCACTAGGTGTCTGAGCACATCACAACTTTTGCAGTACTTACATGTTCAAGGTCTTCTGGGACGTATTTGCAGATGGAGAAGACAGAGAAAATCTATCATAATTGAGGTAGCCCGAAGTAACTAAATAAGTAATGGAAATGATCCAGTCACAGAGGCACAAAGCTCCAGCAAGTTTAGGAATAACTCCTGTAGACCTCCATGCTCCAGTGGCTGTACAGTATCTAAGTATCAACCTGAGGAACACCCCAAGGAAAACCGATGGACATCTCCAAAAATGTGACTCATCCCATCTCAATATCTGAGATAGATGAGACAAATCACTCCTTAGAGTTACATTTCTTACCCTACTGAGTCTGGATAGAGCCTGGGTGACTAGCTTAGGCTGAATGCTTAACTTTGATAGCTACCTGAAAAAACTCTTAGCATAATGGACTTGCTACAATCTTCATTCACTGATTTGGCAGAAGAATAATACAAAGCCCAGTCTCCTGAATGTCAGGAGAATCTTTCTGAAGAGTCCTGCAGAGAATAAAGAAAGATCTTGAAAGCTAGTACTTAATATAATCAGAAGTCAGACAAATCGGATTGCACACTAAGACTCTCACTAAAAATCAAAGTTGAGCTTGGTGGTGTGGGTCTGTTACATGTTACGAAGATATTATTTTTGCTGACTTGACATTATTTTTTTTGGGTTTTTGGTTTGTTTTTTTTTTTTTAAATATGAATATTTGTTTGCTCAGCAATATTCTCAGAGATTATGCTGGTAAATTGCAACTACAGGTATCTCTTTTAAAAGCATCCCAAGAGGATTCCAAATATTGCTTTCTAAAAAACTGTGAGCCAATTGTCCACTTCAAAGGAAGGCATTCCTGCTGACCTAGCAAGTTGTGAATGCAATCTTTACATGGCAACAAAGCACATGATGCACACACTGTTGATCAGCACTGAAATGAGAGCTGAGAAATGTGATGCCTTTGTTTCACCTCAAGACAAATGCTCTGATGGCTATACTGCTGCACCATGATCTAATGATGTAGACTTTGCTGTCTCATCTGCTTCTCCAGCAAATAAAATCTAAGTCCAGCACCCCGTACAGCAGTATTAACTCAACTCAGGCCCAGCTTCAGATCCACACCTGAAATACAACCTGTGCACAGTGCAAGTCACATTGGAATATTAATATACACAAAATTCATAGAGGAGATTACTGAAAGAGTAATTCTGAAGGACAGGAAGTTGTTTTGTACCAAAGAGTGCTTTTTAGGCCAGAGTCAAGCCCAGTACAGCTGTTCTGATCGGCTCCCATTGCGGATGAGGGACAGCATATGCAGGGGAGAGCATATGGAGATTGGCAACTTCAGAACCTTTGTTGAGAACTACACTTTATTTTTTAGTACTGATCTTAGCATTGTATCAGGCAGGCACTCCATTGCCAGTCCACTCCTCATGCTGTACAGTTAACACAGTGGTTCACTGCTTTTCTGTTTGGTGGCTGGACTTTAGTTTCCTCCTTAATTTTGTTCTCAGAATATACTAAACTGAATCTTGCCTTGTAAAGCCCATATATACAGTTTGTGCTCAGACTCCATGATCCTTTGAACAGAAAATACGATAGCACATACTGAAACAAAATTGTCAGCTGCTGGTAAGGAAGAGTTTAATGATTTTAGTGGCCTAAATGGGAATTAAGTTGTCTTTCCATGAAAATCCTTGAAGATCCACTTCTGTTTTAAGATTTGACTTTTGGTGTGTTTTAGGTGTCTAAGCTGAGAGTCTGCAGATCATAAGCCTCTTAAATTGGCTGCATGGAGAGGAAAGCTCCATCAGAAGAGAAAAAGGAACCTAACTGAGGTTCAGGGAAATGCCTACAGAGAAGCCTGTGCAGAAAGATGACCGCTCTTCAATTAGATAAGTTTGAGGATCCAGACACCTGGAGACCGAGCTATTCAAAAGCAGCCTGAGAAACCGTGTCAATGAGAGCTACCTGACTCTGGTCTCCACATGGGCTCCAAGCCTGGTGAGAGAATCAAAGGGTGGAGTTCAGATTTGTTTGCTTGTTCAGTCCTTGGGCTGCTGTCCAAGACCAACAGCAAGAATGCCGATGGTGGTGGAGGTTTCTGTGATGTGGTGTACCCTCTCTGCTGCTCCAAAACTGTCTATGCTTTTCTTATTCTCTTGTATTCTTGGAAATTCCAAGGTTTTTTTAAAGATTTTACAAGAGGGTAACCAGAAACATCCTATACACCAACAGCATTCTTCCAGAAGTGCATTTTGCTGCCTGGTAGCTACCCACATCACTTCAGTGTCTAACAGCAGTTGACTTTTGAGGTTGTGTTTCTCAGTGTGCTTAAAGGTGCTCAGTTATGTGGTTTCCTGACCACTGCGGTCCCTAGGGACTGATGAGCAGAATCAGCTCAATACAGAATTCGGTGTTGACAGGAACACAAATGCCTCACTTTGGCACTGCACATAAGTAAATGCTTAAATCACACAGAATTTAGTGAGACTTAAGCACAGGCTTCTTGTCAGCTGCCTTTAGCCACATTAGTCATCTCAGCCACTTTCAGTTAGTATGGCACAGGCTTGACTGCAATTTTGAGAACCCAAAAATGTGGTCTGTTCAAAGACCCTCAGGGTGCAGAAAGGCTCTTGACAGTGGGCAATACACAAAACACTGCAGTGATTGATAGGAGACATGGAAATGATTAGCTTATCATTGGACAGTTTGAAGAGTAGATACAGAATCACCAAAAGCAGATAGGGAGCTGCTAAATCAATTTTTATATATACCTCCTCCAGTCCAGTTTTTTCTAGGCATCCAAGGTGAATTACTCCTGTCTAACTCACTTCTTTGGCAAATGCACTTAAGTATGGAGTCTTAGTTTTTGTTCCTACTTCAATTACACTGTACTGTAATTTATTAGCACTGACTCCCTAATGATTTTTCTCTTAGAGAATATTAAGAAGTCACTGACTCAGAAATATAACTGGCTGCAATGATCAGTTCCACCACCCAATATACTGGCAAGAAAAGGCATTTGTTGTAGTAGTTTGAGAGAATTGTCCTTTGAGAATGGCATTTTAAAGTGTTCACCTAAATTACAATTGTGCCATAAATATGACAGGTTTAAACTATGGCAGCTGAGAAATTATATATATGAAAAATTACAGGGATATGATCTTTTTGCACTGGCGCATAAAGATTTAATCTCCTGGGTTAAGTACCCAGAACACAGCAGTTGTGTCAAGATAATAGTTAGAGTGATGCTCAGAGAAATGTTTCTCGTGGTTATTTCTCAGAGCTTTGATGTTTTCTTTGAAGGGAATGCCTTTTGTGGAGTACAGGTGCAAAGCTTTTGTGGTGGCCCCTGGGTGAGCACTCTTCTGGGGAAATGTTGCAGGAGGGCAAAGGAGGCAAGTGACCACCCCATACATTTCTGATTAAAGCAGCACAAATAACTACCAGGAAAATGGTAGCATTCCAGGAGAGTTTGTCAGAGATGAGGTCAAGAAGATGCTACAAATAATTCCTCTGAACCTCTGTAGCAGTCCCAGATTACCTTAACAAATTTCTGAGCAATCTAGGTACTCTGGAAACTGTAACCTATAGAAAATCTAGTAGTCTAATGGGGCTGTGATAATAAATACCCTTTTATACCCCAATTTTTTCCTGGAGTAGAAATTATAATCACTACTTATTATACTTACCCCTTGTAACCATGGTCTTTATTCTACTAAGAATGTGGTGGATAAAGTTAAATATGTAGCCATGAAACTGTAGCTTTTGATGTGATACTTGAGCTAAGCTTGTTCAACATTCTAGCTAAGCTCCTAAGCGTCAGGACTCTGAAGAAGATCTAGGGGACATTGGGTGCAAGCATGACATATATTCTGTGACAAAATAGATTAATGTCATCTTTAATGTGCAAGTGAAGAGTACTGAACCAGCAGAGAGAGGTGACCATGCCCTGTGTGCAGCACAGTCTTCTGCTACCCTTTGTAGAAGAATGATGCACACTTTTCTGGTATTCTACATCTTTTAATTATTGTAGAAAGCTGGAGAGTGTTCTGAAGAAAGCTTAAAATGTTTTGAAGATGATGAAAATTTTGTCCATGGAGGCACTGAAAAGATCTCAATCTGTTTATCTGATCACAAGAAGAATGGGAGAGATTACAAGTATGAAGACTTTTCCCAGGGAGAAGAGAGTGGGTACTAAAAAGTCACTTTGATCTAGGAGAGAAAGGCATCACATAATACGAGAAATAACAGACAAATATTTAAGAGGGAGGATTGTTAATCAGTATAACAAACCACTGACAGCATGGGCAGATTGTCTTTCTGGAACACATCTTTAAGATGAAGTAGAAGCAGAAATTATAGTTTTCCTGTAAGTAGGTGATATTTAAAGGGCTGTAATATACTGGAGTTCTAGGTAAATTAAACTGTTAATTCAACTTCTCTTAGTGACACAATTCATATATCTATTTCCTTCACATAAAATACGTTGCTGTTAATAAGACACACCATTATAAAAAATAAAATTCCATCAAATGAGCAAAGGCAAATCCCAAAGAAAAGTATTTACACAATGCAGAATTCTAGGAAATCTTCCATTCACATTCCAGATACCAGTACCGTAAATAGTTACTTTTTTTGCAGATGAAAAAAAAGCAGAAGAACTGCTTTTAAGTGTTATTTTATATTTCTTATAAACGGTAGCCTGCATTTAAAGCTGTTGAAAAAATTCTAGTGAACACAAAATCAGATAAAAGTTGTGGAGTATGAGTCCTGTTCGCTTTATGTGTCCTTCACAACATACTTGGATGTGGACATGTGCTTTATAGCTTTCTTTACACAGAGAGTATCCTTATTTTCTTATAGGAGAACTCAACATTTGTGGGATGAATCTCTCAAGGACACTTTGGATGGACCGCTGTATAGAATTGGATCTCTGCTATGTATCATGAAGATACCTAATAAATAACTTTTTAACTATATGCATGGTAAAGACAAATCTTTAAATTACATGTTGCAAAATGCCAGAAATGAACTGTGAATGTCTAGTTTTCACCAGGGGGAATAAAAAAAAAAAGCCAAATTATATAGTGATATTACTCAGTAGTTCTTTAAGAATTTTCTAGAGGAAAACAACTATTACTCCCTTTTTTGTGGAAGAAGAACATCTCAGTAAACCGTAATGATTTGACCAAAGTCACCAAATACACTAGTGACAGAGCTGGGAGAAGACTTAAATGTCCTGAATGTCTGCTTTGTGCTCTCTCCTTCAAACAACTTTTACAAAACATTAATTTCTTGTATATGTAGAAACCCTTCACATTTCTTTAAATCCTTTGTGCTTAAACTCTGTCCAGGTCTGTGAGACTTCCTATAAGATTTCTTTTCTGTATGTATTTGTTCTATGCATGCTGCTGGCAAAGAGAGGAGGAAAGCTGGCCAAAACTCAGGTATTTTACTGTACATCTGGAAGCTGGTTTTGCAGACCTGGGGCGAAATTCTGGCCCAATTGAAATTAATGGCAAAACTTCAATGGGGCAGAATTTCACCCCTGGGAACTAAGCAAAAATATCTCCACCCTTACAAGCTGAGAACAGAAACTTGCTTTCAACAAGACATTATTCGCTACTACCTATTCCACAGTAGTTCTAAAGAGAGTTTTGTAGTCAGTCCAGTTAGCAGTTTAAAGGAAATAAGAATAAAAATCGTGGTAAATTCCTTTTCACCGACCTATGAATACAGAGACCAATTAATTTATGTACACAGAAAAATAATAACAAAACCTATGTTGCAGAGACCTTTTTATTACAGATTTAGAGTGAGGCTACTTCTGTTAACATTTAATTTTTTTCAGAATATACATATATATTTACCTGGATTGAATTTGAAAAAGTTTACTACAGGGTTAAAGTAATAAATCAAAAGAAGCAATAGCACCCTCTCACAAAATCATAAACAGCCAGAACCTGATCTCTTAAATGCAAAAAAGAAAATGTCTTCAAAAGTCAGAAAAAAAACAGGGTTGGGGGAAAAATAAAGCTCCTTTTTATTTCAAACAAATGTTAATTCAAAGCTAAGTGGAAAGAAACACCATAATTGCTTCTAAGACTTATACGTCTGGGCCTCATTTGTATGGAATTTTCCAAAATCTTTCAGTTCTAAGGACCTAAAGTCACTCTGTGCCTTGTGACTGAATGCTACAAGGCATTGTTGAAACGCAAACTTTGGCCAGAGCCATCATAACAGAAAGAGGCCAAGATGTTGGTCCAGATGTTCCCTATTCCTCCATTTTAAAATGGAGACCAAAAGGATGAGCAAGCTGGGCTGGAATCCCTCTTTTGCTTTTTGCAAAGGGTAAAAGTTGTGAAATCATTGAGACCAGTCACTAGGACTTCAGAATAACTGAGGTTAGGTCATTGCTGAAGTGTGTTGCTGAAAGAGAATGGACTCTTGGATTAAGGCCCAACAAAGTGGGATGCAACAAAATCAATCACCGCCCAGGTCCAAACAATTGTCAGCATAGGTTTCATAGGACGAATTGATTTACATAATTGTTGTTTAACTGTTCAATTTCACAAGGAAAGGCTAAAGACCTGTCCTAATCCTGGCTATTAAACCACATTATTTCTTTCCATTTACAGCTTAGTTGTTTTGTTGTTTCCTCTCTCTCTCTTTCATTTTTTTTTTTAAATTTGCTCTCTGATCAGGTCTCAAGACATTCACCTTCCTGCTTCAGACAAAGCATTTTCTCAGGTGCCGCTATCCTAGTAACCTCAGTTAGTAATTGATTCACATATATCACTTTCCAAGATGGCAGTGCTAAGATTACTGTGAGGAGATAGATACAAACAAGGAGGGGTATAAATTACAACAGCACATTTAGTGGGCACAGAGGATCATAGCGTAGCAGCAGGTTGGCTGCATCTTTGCTCATATTCTCATGATATTTTGAAAAGAGATATAAACACTCATCATGTTCTGAGCACAATTCAAGCATACTAAAAAAATCATGTTTAGAAATGCATTACATGCCTGCTGAAAGAGCTAAAATTGGCATATGAGATTTTCAGATCAGTTTGCTTCAGACAACATTGGGATTTTGTGCAGATGCTGCTAAAATGTGATTGTGTCATTGTTCTAAAGTTCATGGGGAAATAAGTAGAGGGGTGTGAATCTGGACAAAGTGAAGAGTTACAGATATTCCAATAACTGGTTTTGCATCTATATGAAGTAGTTTATAGTATTAGGAGAGCGTTTTACTTCAGACAAGTGGAGTCAAACTATTGAGAGAGCTCAGAGATAAATTTACAAGTATCTAGAGAAGGAGCCAGACTTTCAAAAGAGCTCAGCTCAGGCTCAGTTGTGACATTTATTCCTTAGACTGATTTTGCCTTATTTTATGCATATTGTTTTATGATTCACCTTATTTCTTGGGTTTTTTTCTATTCTGCTTTCTCATCTTTCTGTGTCCTTTCCTTTCTCTACTGTTTCTCCCAAGTCTTTCCCATCTATGCTCTCTTCTTCACTTTTCCTTCTAACACTTTTTCTCTCCCTCTGTACCTCATTCCTATTGACTCAGTTACTAGTGATTTTATTTCAAACACATTCTAATATTAATAATGTATGTGAAGGCCATTCAGTGTCACTTATTTTGTTCTTCCCCCAACTTCCCTGCATCTTTTTCTGATACACAGAAATATGGAGGATGACCAAAGCTGGGAAATGGGAGACAAAAGAGGGGCTTAGATTTCATGATATCTGGAGCTGCTGGCTGGGGAAGTATAATTCAAATGACTGAAAGAGACATCTAAATTCTGTTTGCACCATCTGAAGAGAGGTAAGTGCCTTGCACCAGACAGTCAACAGGAAACATCTGAAGAAGCACTGTGTGAAAAAAAACTGACACTCCCTTGAACAGCGATGATGAACTCAGGCAGGCAGAGAGATGCCTTTACAAAACTGGAATTCAGACTGCCAAACGTCTTCCTGCCTTCTTCATATGTTTGGGCAGGGACAAGTAGGTTGCTGTTCTGATGCCAAGGCAGGTGGTCCAACTCTTGCACCTAATCGTTTCCCAGAACACCCTTTGGAACAGCCTGAGGACTTGGAAGACGCTAAGGAGGCTTCAAAGCATGTCTATTTTCACTTACTGAAGTTGTACATCACTTTAGATGTGCATCCTAGGATATGAGTTTTCTTAAACCAAAATGAAGAGGAGGCAAACTAGTCGGGTAACACTTCAAGATTTTACTCAGCCTTTACCATTAGTAGGAACTTTTTGTCTGGCTTATATGGTAGGACCTGACTTGTTACTACTGTTTCATATTCACTGAGAGTCTGCAGTGATCAACAAAGTGGTCTTGTCCATAGCCCGCACACCTTCAGAGATGGATCCTGGAAGGCATCATTCCCTTCTCTCATGTGGATATGAGAGTGAACAGACCATATTCAGCACCCAGGGGATCAGGGCCTCGTGCTCCTCACATATTCTTGTTCTGTTAAAATAAAAGCAAGAAAAGCCTTTGGTTGAATATAGCTATGAAGATACATGTCCCCCATAATTACCCAATTTAGCTGTACAAAAGAACACCACACTTAGATCTGGAAAAGGGTTGCATTTTTGGGAACTGTTTCGAAATAGACCAAATTTGAGTCAATGTCATCTGATATCACTTAGTTGTTGTGGTAGCATTGTTTGAAGTGGTTTCTTTCAGCATTGGCTTGGGCTCATAAACCAGTCAGCAATGGTACATGCTGCCACCCACATTTAACTCAGAGGCAAGCAATGCACAGCTGGAAATAGTCATTGCTCTAGAAAGAGCAATAAGAGCAAAGTGAATGAAGAAATTGCTGACTCATGTCTTCGGCTAGTTTGGTTTTAGGGAATTTAATGGTTTATGAAGGGATGAAATCTAGAACTGCTTAATTATATAGGGGGAGATGTCAGGATCCTGTCAAATATATGTCTGTCAGAAAATCTTAGCTCTTTCTGCCTACAACAGGCACAATTTTAAGTTCCCTTCGTTGCAGAGCTTTGTGGATTTTTACTGTAACTTAGAAAAAAAATATAGAATAAACATATACTAATTGTCAGTAAGGACTGCAGAGAGAGGTAAAGGAAAGCAGTGGTGGTAGATCTGCAGACCTTTAATGAAAGAACAAATTAAACAGGGCTAATATGCTGAAGTGTAAGAAGTGAAGTTTTGCCTGAAGTCTAATAACAAAGCATTAGAGCAATAAGTAGAACAGTGCAGAAATTAATCAAAAATAAATGGACCACAAACTTGCAAGGCATTAAGAAAAGTGCCAAAGTCTGTAACAAAAATCCAGTGGATGAATGAAAAATTCTCTTTATCTTCCTTCCTTCTACAGTACATAAAAAATGGTATGAAGGTATGGTAGTAAATATCTAGTAATTTAATTTTAATCTTTGCTCTTGTTTGTACTCCCCTGCAGTTTTGTAATAATGTTTTCTGCATCTTGTTAATTATTTGCATTTTAATAATAACATGCTGAGTGTTAAAGATCAGACTCTCACTTAAGTGGGTTGCCCAATGTTAGTAAGTGTCAAAAATGTAAAACCAGACAAATAAAGAAAAAAACAACAGGACAAATAAAAAGGAGAAGAGGGAAAGGGGCACTCTCCCCAGTTTACAAATAGAGCACTGAATTTTCCCTAATTTATAGATGGAGCACTAAGGTCCTTTAGTCGTTTCATAAAACATATCAAAGTTTCAAATGTATTTTCATTGCTATGAAGAAGGAAAGCAAAGCTTTTCAGAATTTCTTGGAGGAAACAAATGAAAGGAAAGCCCCAGGAAGACTTGCTAATAGGTGCTTGCATGTGATGTGGAAGACCAGACTCATAGATATTCCAGAAAACAAGTGGGAACTTGAACTAGAGTGATTAGTGTTACCTATGAGGGCCTGAAACTCTGAATCAGTCCACCTATGTCTGCAGAGTCATCCTAGACCTGGGGAAAACAGTCCACAGAATTGATGGGACATTTTAGCTTTAAAGAAGTGTCATTTTTCACCAGGTTACTGTTCTGTAAAAAAGAAAGTTTTTCACCTGCTCTGAGTCCTTGTTTACCAGGCTGCAGTGCAGGTTGGCAGCAAATTTTTCTCTTAGTAGTATTTTGCTGACAAAAATTTTGTACAACATCAGCATATAAATTTCATGTATTTGGACTTCAAAAACACCCTGGAACTGTACCACAAAATAAAATAGAACTGCTTTCCATGATAACATCTCCCAGTCACTCCTAATAACATATACCATCATTTTTTACTGATTGAGTTAACTTTAAACGTATTTCCTCCAAATGAATTATGGTAGGTTGAAGACCTGCAAACGCTTTTTCTACTCTCAACTAGCCTTTGTTTTTCCACACCAGTCACTCCAAAACTGACAACAGGAAAGGTCAGGTAGGTCACGCTTAGCTAGTCCCAAATGCCACAACATATTATCCAAGACAGAGAATATAATTATCTTTTCACAAGTGGCAATTAGTAAGAATAGCCCCCATCAATTCTGTTTAACATTCAACATTTGTAATGTGGCAGAATCCAAGGCATTACAACAGCCGAGTTACCTTAATAAGGTTAAAACTAACATCAACACGGTTTTTGTGTCAGCAGAAATGTTCAAAAATTTGAAATTTGAAGAAAATAAAATAATTTTTCCAAATACTTCCAAATATTTTTGTAAAATGCTATATTGTAAAAGTATGTGTTTGGTTAGGGTGTTCCTTCTGCATCTTGATGTACCTTACAGATGTAATGGATAACAAATAAGTAGCAATGATTTTGTATTATTATGGGGTAGTATGCTAAGAGTCTTATAATCTCTTTTCCATATATAAGCAACTTTTTATAAAGGAAGAGAATTATCCTCCTTATTACTAAACTCATTTACAGTGGACAGGGGAAAATGGAGGTAAAGAGGAGTTAAGTAAGTCATCAGTTAGAAATGAGATAGTTAATTTGGGATACCTCTGTTGCTGAGTGCCTGATGTAAGTACTTGGAATTATTTTCTGAAGTTTTCAATTGTGGTCTGGCTTCAGTCCAGATCTCCTCTGTCCCAGGTCTCTGCTTTAACCACAGGATCATTCCTGAATCCCTCTACAGTGAATAAAATGAAATTATATAGACATTGAAAGTCTTCATTTCAGTATCTACAGCCTAACACTGAAAGTATCCTGGATCACTAACAAAGAGTTCATACACTACGAACGTTTATTTCCTATCATGCCATATCCACAAGATCATTTTTTTGCCAAGTTAACTTTCCTATGTGTAATGGTCTCCAGTTCCAGCACTGAGTGAAATGGCCTTGGACTTGATCATCTGGGGCTGTGCTATGCACCAATAGCCTGGACACGTCTCTATGATTTCTTCCAAGTGATGCCTATTTTTCTCTTATTTGTCTCAAAACTACAGAATCCTTTTCTGATGGATTCTCAGTTGAAAATCTCCTTCCTTGTATTGTTGAGGGGAGCAAATACATTTAGTGTGGCACCAGGTTCACAGAGAACTCCATTAATTCCCACAGTAATTTAGCCATAAGCCATTTGGGATGATCACAGAAATGCCCTTTGGGAGGCATCAAATTAAATTTTCCCCACTTCTTTCAAACAGCTGAACAACACACTGCATCCTTCCTTTCTCAGAGGACACAGCAAACCCCTGACAGTCAACCCAGCAACAGTCTCTGGCTGTAGTTTGTATCCAGGAAAATCAGCTTTCTGGTAGTTATCTAGTGGCATAAGTCATAGGTTATATGAAGGAAGGGTGATTTTCCTTCTTACCTTCTTTCCTTTCTAAAAATAACTGGCAACACTGCAGACAGCTGGCTGAAATGGAAAAAAATTATTAGGAAAGCATGTGCAGAAGAGTCAGGGTTTACGGGAGGCTTGATAAAAAAGGAAATACTTATTGTCAAATTACAATTAACCTTGAACTAACAGTACAGGGTAATGATGCAGTAACTAACTGATTTATGCATTGAAGTTTCTCCCAAGCATTTGTGGGTAGCTCTGGAAGACTGTCTCACAAGAAGTGCTCCTGTAGATTTCTGGAAGGGCTCTGCCAACCTCTGACTACAACCCAGATGATTGAAAACTTTAAACCTTTTAAATATTACCCACACAATTTCACCTGATTTCACTGGCACTCAGTACTTAGCAGAAAATAACAGAGAACACCTTTTTATTGTTACTGGATCAGTGGCTAGTAGCCATCACAGACTCTATTTCCATCTTCTACCATAAAGATGAGTGTACTAACTCAGTATCAGGTACTTCACCATTATTGCTCAATCAAGACCTTTTACATATCTCATTCATGCAGAAATTACTTTTCCTCCTCTCTATCTTCTGAAAAGATATAACACAGCTTTCTCAACAAATCTTTTTTTTATGGTTTACAGAAATCACATTAGCCCTCAAGACTGAAAAGAAAGCCAGAAAGTCCCCTGGCTGCTTAGAGATGGAAGAATTTGTTTAACTCCCTCAAAGCTTATGAGTTCCTGTCTTTCCATTTGCTATTTGACTACAACAGTGTATAAGATGCTAAAACTAACTTCAAGGCCTCCATCTGAGACCTGAGAAGATGATGATATAACTGGCAAGACAAAATATAAAGGGAAAGAAGCAAAAATTGCTGGATTTTTATGCGCATGATCCTGAGACAGTGGGATCTTTTGCCTCAGGCCACATGAAACATCAGCATCAGGATCTGAGCATGGGGCCCCCAGGTACATCGATCTAAGCCTTCCACCTGCAGTTGTCTCCTCCTGGCTCAAAGGAAAGGGCTTTTCAAAGCTTGCCAGTGTGAACCCATCACAAGCCTGAAGAAAACCCACTTAGTTACCAGCAGTGACCGCACCCTGACCTTCATTTCAAATGCATGTAACATTAAACATTAACCAGCCAAAGAACTAAAACCTTGCAAGGGGCTGGTCTGAAGCATGGATCAACAATAGCATGCAGTGTGCTAGGGACAGACATGTGAACAACAAAGATGCTCTTGTCTGATCTATTCTTTGGAATTTGGCTACTACTTGAAACTCTTTAAACAGACATAAACTACTTCTCCAACTTTCTTTGTCTTGAACAGCTACAGAAGTCAAAAAGGACTACCAAGCAAAAAAGCAAGAAAAACAATGGATTTCAGCAGAACAGTTTTCACTGTGAATATCACTTACAGCATCATTGTAAAGCACAAAGGTGAAAGAACTTTTTTATAGCTGCCGGAAATCCTGGTAACACACTCTCTTTGTTTCTAAGGTACTGAGGCCAGAAAAACCTTGCCTGAATTCTTTATGTACAAACGTATAACATCCTTGTACCTGGCTCATGGGAGGTACCTCCTAATGCCTGCTGTCAACTCATTTGTGACACATAACCGTAGTCGAAAAGTGGTTGAATTGCTGGTTTTGTAATGTACACACACACATTTTTCAAGATTATTTAACAGCATTAGCCTCTGGGAGAAGGATGTCTTCAGGGTTCTAATTAAAAGAAATCATAGACAGTCAAATCAAGTGCTTCCTATTTGCATTTTATTTAATAAAGAAGGAATGACAGAGACAGTATTTTCCCCAACCTTGTCTTTTCTGTAAGGGGCAGAGGAGAGCAATGGGCCCTTCAAAGCTCTGCAACAGCCGTAAAGTAGTCCCAAATCGATTGCCATCCCCAAACCCCTTCTCTGAAGGCTTAATGGTATTTTCACGTGGGATCCAAAGCAGGCGGTCTTCAAGGAAAATTATTGCATCTGGTGAAAAAAATAAAGTTGACATTTTTTGACAAGACCCTTAAGTATGCCTTTCCCAAGAGGGTTGTAACATAGAAGAGGCTGAGCAGGTGGTAATAATCAGCATTACATACATTTGAGCATTTTCTATAACATGGATTATCATGGAATTCCTTCCTCCCCCTCCTCTCCTTGGGGAGACTTGCACAAATTGCAAGCATTTTCAAGGTCCTTTGATAAGCATTTCTATCACCAGTTTCACAGCTGTAGCTAGATTGTTTAAAATATATAAAATGCAGCCCCACCTTCCCTCGAAGATAAGGAGTAGGGAAGGAGAGGACTCTCCTTTCTTTCTCAGCTCCCACTAAACCTGTTTTCTAAATGCTACCTGAAAATATTCTATTGTTGTGCTTAAGCAGCAACAAGCCATTGTTTGTCTGCTTTGGAATGAAGGGTGGATGCACAGACACATCTCAGAGAAAGTCAGTGAAGAAAACCAAAGGTAACTAAGCAAAGATTAGTGTGTTCTTACAAAAGGCCAAGAGTAAATTTAAATCTTTTATTCCAATTCTTCTCCTACCTACACCAGAAAGACGTAAATAGTGAGAAGGTTTAATCACAATCAGAGCCCCTTTCAAATCCAAGGGAGAAATCCCACAAGGAAGTGAGATGTGACAATCTTTCTCCCATTTGTGCAGCCTTATACAAGGTCTCCAGGATGGGAGCCCTGGACCCCATTGTGCTCTTGGGAGCTCAGGTCCCTGTACAGAGAAATGGTCTCTGTTACAAAGGCCTTACAGTTTAAGATGATGTAACGCAACAATGAAAAGTGTGGTATTAGTAGTTGACATTAATAAATGCTTTTATAATTAGAGTTTGGTGATATGTTTTCACTGAATAGTAATTTGACAAAAAATGCAGTTTCCAGAGGTCACTGAAGCAATTAGGAAATGGTGAGTGGTTTCTGCCACAAAAAAAGGGAAGAAATGGACTGTGAAAACAGGGGATAGAGGAAGGTCCTTCAAGATAATGGCTCATTTCTACTCAGTAATTTTAATCATCTTTTAATTTTTTATTTCAGAACTTTTTATTTGTTTTATTATATTCTTTTCATTGGTTTTGAATTTTCTTTCTGAATTCTGAATATTCTTTCTTTTTTTTGTTCTGTTCTGAGGGGAAGATTTTACTAGGGAAAGAAAGCACTGGCCAAAGTGCTTGGATCAAATAATCTTTTCTGAGTCAAAACAATTACTGTTGTTTCTTCATAAAAATCCACATCTATATCTTCTTGGGCTTCTCTGTATGCTTTTTAGATTTAGGATCCTTTACTTTAAAAGCCATTATTGAAATTACTTCAGTATAAGTACGCCACATTCACATGTCCTCTTCAATCTTATAATATTTATGCATCTTCAGAATTATTTTATGAATTTCTGTAGCACTAGTCGTTAATACTTGAGCATTGACACTGATAGAGACTTTTGATTCTATATCTCAACTAGTATTTACCTCAGTCTGATAAAATCAGACTTTAATATGCATATGTTTGTAAAAGGATATAAAGGATTGTCTGTATTTTTTTTCCCCACAAGAGCTTTAGTTGGCTTTCAGGTAGTTATTGAACACTAGACTTCTTTTATCAACAACCCTGATAATTTATGTGCTTCTTAGCTGAAAAACATTGACCATAATTTTTCTTTCATCACAAATATGCTTACCCTCCAAAGAGCAACTCTGTCAGCTCTCCCCTGCTTTCAGTCATAGTCACATTATTTTCTCTTATTATTTCATTTTCTTCCAGAAAACTGCAACAAGCTTTTATTTTACTTAAATTCTAGAGGGACTTCAACAGAAGAAAGCCTCAGTAAAACCTTAGTGTGTTCTCCCATGGTCTCCTCTGATCATGTTTCAGCACACTGAGGGTTTTATTTCCAAAGCATACAATCAATTTCCCTTGAAGCCAGAGAAAATAAATGATAAATTTACTGGTTCATTTCTATCACTTGTGTTGCAACTGTGTCTAACAGCATGGTTAAGACCAGTTTATTAGGACAATATACTCTTCCATGAAGCAAGTTAATATCCATTTTTGCTTTAAAAGATCATTTTGCTAATGATATTTGAATTGTTTCATGGAAAGATTAGGGATGTGTCCAGGCTAGCATCTCTGTGTGTAGGAGAAAGAGGTTGGAGAGACTGTAATGAACTTGGGACATGTAGAGGATTGTCTTCCTGTGTTTCCACATATCTGTAAAATCATAGAACATTTGTGAACCAGCATAAAGAGGAGAAAACTGGGGTATCAGTATGGCCTCAATAAAATTAAGCACTTTCAGTGAACTTAACAAGATCTGACCATTGTAAATCAAAGTAAAATCTGAACCATTGTTGTTGCAAAGTATGTCTTCAGTCTAAAAAAAAATGCACTGCCATGGACCTATGTCTCTTAGTCCTCATATTTCTCTTGAGTCTATCAGCTGTGCATAAGCTACCAACTGCTACCCTCTGGGATACCTTCTTCTGCCATGTCGCAACTTTCAAGGATGCCCTGAATGGGAAATACATCTCACTCAGACCTACAGGTCCTATCTTAGGGACTGGGACCCCTGGGCAAATCAAAGAACTCATGCCTTGGCTCACCTTGGACAAAGCCTTATCTCAAGGCTCCTCACTCCAGCCTAAAATTGGAAGCAAATCTCTCCAAGTTCATAAATAAGGTGTTTGAAGTTTATTTCAGATGCCTGAGTGTTGACTCAGTAATAGAGCAATCCAGAATGAATTATGACCTTCTCATGTGACAAGAGATGTCATCTTTTTATTGATAAAGTAAAATATTAAAACCAACTTTCATCTGATACCTGCAGTCATATAAATGCACATGGGAGAGCAGACTGTAAAATGAGAGCTGGCACTTGAGGTAGCTGAGGTCTGATTTGCATACAGCCAAGTAAAACAAACTAAGTAAAACATGGATGCAAAAGCAGTATTTGCTCACTAAGGGAAAAATAAAAGACTGGTTTCACAGACATGTCTGTTGGGGAGGGAAAAACTTACTACATAGTTGTATCACTACGAAACTTGCTGATTCTGAACTCGACATAATGAACATGCTAGTCTGATTTGTGGATCAGTGCCCTGTTCTGTGGACGTTTTGCAAGTTCCCATTAAGGGAACTAATATTACTATCCTCACACAAGCTGGTCATTGTAGCAAAATGTGGAAAAGGAACTCCAGTAGCATTAGTAGCTGTATACAGCAGTCTTAAGGAGTTTCTAGCTTTTAGGCTCAGTAGTGCCTCTAGCTAATGGAGTCATAATTAGTTAAGACAATTACTTAAAGAGGTCTTCAGACTCTCTTCCTTCTACTTTTCTTTTCCTTGCTTTGCAAGCTGCCTCCTATTTGACATCTTGTTGTCTGCTTTCAGCTGAAGCCTCTGCATGGCCACAGCAGGATGCAAGTCTCTGATTTCCATTCACACACAGAGTTCCTGTTTCTAACAGGGGGGTTGTGAGATCTTGGACCTCAGAGGGAGAATAGAGGGCAATTTCACCACTGGGGAAAGAGCAGCAGAAAATGTGTTCTGAATTATCATGTCATTCCAAAACGCTGGCTTTGGTTGCTGTCAGTTCATCAATACAGCAGTGCCTAGTGGTAAAAAAGGTTCATCTATACTTACATGAACACATCCATGATGCATACTGCTTAGCTGACATCTGTCATTGTTTCTGACTGCCACTGCACTCACCACACAACATCAGCCAGACTCCAGCATTTCATTAACAACTGATCAGCAGAACTACTGATTTTATATTGTATCTTTACTCTGGAGGCTTGGGATAAAACATGTTCCTCTTGTACAAGAAACTTCCCAGAATCTAGCTAAAGTCAGTGCAGGTAAGGATCAAGAGAAATGTCAGATGTGCTGCTCCACTGCCACCTGCATCTACTGTACTATATTGCAAAATTAAGTGTCTACAATTTGTTGAACTGAGATCAGGACAAAAATATTGAAACTGTATGAGGTGTTCAACAATATGGTTCTCACAGTCCAGATAGGGTAAATAAATCCTGCATGGATTTCATATTCGCATAAAGAATTATATGTTATAACATATGAGGCATTTGATGTCATATTTACCATTACTACACCTTCAAAAGACATTGGGTTTATGTTAGTTTCCTCTAAAGTTCAAATTTGGGCTCTTTACGTCAAGACAATACTTTCTAAAAGACACGGGGTAGCTCGTATAAAAGCTGTTAGTTTTATTTCCTGGAGTGCCTGCCATAAACTGGCTTTTGCATTTGACTTCTCATTTTACACTTAGGAAACTGGATTCAATACTCTTTTTTAATGTTAGCAATTAGTCTTCACAGTGCTCAACAGACTACTGTGGACAAATATGAAAGCAAACTCAGGAAGAAGTGAGTCCTTCATGGAAAATAACCCAGCTAACCCTGTGCCGGCTGCACCCTCCCTGTCTTTTATCCTGCAGGATACATCACTTGACCGAAGCTGAAAAGATATGCTGATACACCATTTATGCAAGGGAAACAGTTTATGTTTCCAGTTTGCCATTGGCAGAGACTCTTCTTTTCTTTCTAGCAAAATAGCTGTCGCCCACAGAAATGCTGACTTGTAATTGTAAAACGCATGGTCTAAATGCCATTCGTAAGCCTGTGGTGACTCATAAGTTCTAGAGACTTTCAGACTGTTTGCCCTGAGCCAGATGGGAGGCCCAGATTCTTTTAATGTTGAGTTGATTGAAAGAGAGCTTCTACCCTGTTACTGGAGCTGCTAAAACCAATTGCACAAGACGCAATATTAGGCATGTTTAAAACATTTCAGGAAGAGATTAGTTAAATGGTATGCTGGACCTTTTCCTCCAGCTGGGCCCACAAGCAGCGATAGCAAATCCAGACTTTTCACTGAGGTTGGTAATTAGGTCTGCCTCACTCCCAGGAGATTAATTCTCTGCAGAACAGATTATTACAGTCCAGCTCCTGTATCCATGGGCAGACTCAGTCAGCAGGCTGATTTCAATTAGAGAAGTTAAGTGCTATTGACTTCTCCCATGTACAAGAAGAGGTAGGCATGGGAGGTAGGAGCCAGATAAGAAACCAGATTAC
Organism: Strix aluco; assembly: GCF_031877795.1. NCBI lineage: Eukaryota > Metazoa > Chordata > Aves > Strigiformes > Strigidae > Strix > Strix aluco. Next base: position 10,513,105 of record NC_133931.1, on the reverse strand, counting down.
TGAGTTAATTTTACAGTTATAAATACTAGAAAGAACCTTAATCTGTTATCTACTAAAAGAATAGATGAAGATACATTTTCTAATTTCATTGCAATCAGCTGAACCCTTATAAATGACTTGCAATGAAATAAAAATTGTGTGGTTTTGTTCTAGTTTTCTTTCATACGAGATGAGAAAACACAAATGTTTTGTATCAGCAACTAAAGTCTTGTCCTGTCTACCTTTAAAGGCTTTGTGGTGATGGAGGACTAATCAAGTTATAACCTCATAAGAGTCTGAGGTCATGGTTTAATGGTACAGGAGCTCAGGCAGCATTAATGCTTTTCCATGGATCTGTTTCCATGCTTCTGGCAACATATTCCCATGTTGTTAGTACAAAACACTGCCCCATAACTGTGACAGAAAATAGTCCCCTTTCTGAAGTACTTGGCCAAAGAGAGTCTGTGGCCTCCTCACTGTGCATGGCAATTGGCCAAAATATCAGTGTATTTGTTGTCCTTGACAATCTCACCCCAAGCAGGAATAGTCCATGGGGAAACCTTGCATGTTTATGGCTATGTATCCATTTCTTTGGTCACTACCTTCTTAATGTGTCCTTACTGATGGATTAAAATGAACTCACAACTCAATAATCCTGATTAAAGCACCTGTGGTATGAGTGATCACCTACTATGTAGAATACTTGCTGGAGGTCTGATTTCTACTGTGTCTGAATCCTGTTGAAAATGAATAGAAATTCATTTTGTTCTCACAGTGATAATCAAAATGTTGATGTTGCTGCCCCCTTTGCACATACTGAGAACACTCACAGATTCCCGTGAGGTGATGTAGTCCATAGCGTTTCTTACAACACCTATTCAGGAGGTAAGAAAAATGTCCTCAGAGGGGTTTACACAGTCTATATATCAGAGACAGTAAGGACAAATGTAGAGGAGGGGTTGAGGATAGTTAGTGCACACTGTTTCACTTCGTTGCACTGGCAGAAAAGCCAAATGTTTTCTGTTTGGTGACAGCAGGGGCTGCTGAGCAGGTGGAGAGAGATGTGCAGGTGGGGAGATCACACAGGTTTCAAGAGCGATTTCACATCTGTGCTCAAGGCCTCTCTTTCATCACAGCATTTATCTCTTCTTTTGAGCACCCTGACTACAGGAGAGTTTGGGGTTTTTTTGTAGCTTGAGTGATGCTCAAACAATGCTTACCATTTACCTTAAAAGTCACAGTCAAGTAACAACTACTTCAGTCTCACAACAGTCCTGTAAAGTGGGTAAGCTCTTTGTTATTTGTAAAAGATAAAGGAATAGATACAGAGAGGTTCAGTTGCCTCAAGACATGCATCCAGGTATTGGCAGAGCCTGGGCTATATCTTCAAAAACACTGTTAACTTCCATATAGTGTACTGCAACATGGCAGTGAGGTCGGAAAGTTTAAGCAGTGGGTGGGTCTACAGGATTTCTTATAGAGGGAAGAGCACAGGCAGGTTGTAAACTCTGTGCTGAGAAGACCTCCTGGTGCTAAGCTCCAAAGACAGGCCTAGGAGCCAGCTCTCCCACTTGAAGGACAAGAGAGCTGAGACAGACATGGGTGTTCACAGGAAGGACCATGCTTTGAAGTCCTAGTACCCAGCTTGGCTCACAGCTGGACACCGCTATAGCACAGCTGTAGGGACTGTAGTGGATCGGCATATGCGGAGGTGGATCTTCTGAAGTTAGTGGCTACAACCTGTCTAGATGGTACTTTTGTTATCTAAGTGACATTTCAGGTTTTCCCTTTACAGTTTTACTCCCCTCACTGTTAGTATTAACATGTATTTTCACTCAGAATTTCACAATTCATTTATTTCATTGCAGTAATACCACCTGGTGCTCAGATGTGAATCAAGTGAAGCCAGCTCTGCCCAGGCAATTTGAGGTATCTGGTAAATGAAGAGACTGAAATTCTCTAGAACCTGTTACTGACAGATTCAGTCTGATTTCAATTTAAAGTGGTGAAAATTCAGATTATTTCCATTTTTTCCAAATCAATTTATCCACCAGTGACAAAGCTGCAAAATTCTCAGATCTTCTCTTCAACATGTGTGTGAATTTCTTGCTGCTACTGGAGATTTTCATGTTGAGCTTCTGTACACAATAGGGCTTAAGCCACTGCAGAGTTTGGGAGTTTTCAAATCTTATTGAAAGTTCAGAGTAAAAGTAATTTTAATGGTGTATTATTTTCAAAAAGAATCACCTTTTCTTTAGGTAAAAAATAAAGAAACATGATGAAACTAGGAAAGCTGTGTCTGATAGATGAAATAAACCAAGCTGTTTAAGTTCAGTAACTGAGTTATTAAAAGTCCCTGGTATATATGTGTACATAATGAAAGCCCTGCTAAACATTCCTCTTGTAGGTAAAAGCAGCTGCCACTTCCATGTAAAAATATTACTGTGTCATGATATTGTTATTTCCATATATATGGAAACATATATATGTGTGTGTATATGTGGAAATAGCAATATCCTGGCAAATTTCCCCCCATACTCTCTCTCTCTGTAAGTGTATAGGAATATACGTTTTAGAAAACATAAAGCAGATTTGTATTCTGCCAGTTCCCCAGCAGCACACAAAGTAATATGATTTGACCAAGTGTAGAGTAAAGCTGACAAAGGATTATAAATTATGTAGTCAGGTGTATTCCAAATGCCAGATTAACAGGGTCTGAATTTCTCCTGGTATGTCTTCCATATCCTTTAAAACTTCCTTGTGGTGAAGACATCACAATTTCCCCGGGCAATCTATTCCAGAACTTAACTTTCCTTACTCTTAAAAGCCTTTTCCTATTGCCAAACTGAAATCACCCTCACTGTGATTTAAGAGTTTCTTTTTGTACCATCCCCACTAGGCAACAACAATATTTTTTTTCTTTTCTAATGTAAAAGGAAAGTAGGTAGGTCTAAAATATTATTAATTCTTCACAAAACAACATGAAATCATTTTCCACTTCCTTGAGACCTCCTTGGAAATCTCTTTGGTCAGTCACCTGAGTATCCTAGGAAGAATTTCATAAGGCCTGGGTAGGAGGTACCCAACTCATACAAGTCCGACCAGGCAGTTCATTCAGTGTCATAATCAGAATTTAGAAAAAAAGGGCTTAAGCTTTCCCAACTCCGTCTGCCAATCATTTTCCCTCTCTATCAAGTATCATATCAACATTATGCCCTTCTCTTACAATAATGCATTATGAAATATTGCCCTGCATTCATTTACAGTTGGATCTAGTTCTTGTCTTTTTTCTTCTGAATTTTTTCTGATTTTTCTTCCATCACATTTGCATTTGGTCTTGGGAACTTTGATGCCATTTCTACTTTTCTCTGTTTGGTTGTGGGGCTCATGTTCTTTGAAGAACACATGGTTTAACCAAGTTTGAATCTCTCTAGATTCCTTTTCTTTTTTTTTGTATTTGCACAGCTTGTTCTTGTATCTTTAATATCATATGTTAGAAAACTGCAAATTCTTTCAAAAACATATCTTCCTTAATTCTGTTTCACAGGCTGTGATCAGTTACGTGTCTATGAAAAACAAATAAGACTGATTTCAGTGCAAGAATGACGTTAGGTTAATTTCTTCCTCACACCATAAACAGACCACATTTGTGCACTGACTTCTATGTCACAAACCCGAGTCTGATTCCAACCTCACAAATGTAGGTAATGTCACCACGAAGTCATATATACTTTTCTTTCTGCAAGTCTCTTTAAAATGACTCATGCTTAACAGCAATAAGGATGATACAGTCACTGCTACTGACTTACAGGAGTTACAAGAACTACATCAGATAATTAAAATTGTCAGGTATGACATCTGCTGAACATCTACCCAATTCAAAAATTCTTATTTGATCTATATCCATTCCAATCATTCCTAGTGATCAGTATGACTGCAGTCACTATGTGCTAAGCAAATCTGCTATAAATAACAGTTCCTGTCCCGAAGAGTTTCCCAGTATGCCTTGTCAAAAGCAGAAATGTCTATTCTGCAGGAAATTCCAAAATTCAATATTTTTTCCTGAATTAAAGCTGAAGTCTAAAATACAGCTGCAAATAGCTCCCAAGAACCTAATTCAGGAAACCTTTTTTCTTTGATATTATTAATCTAGTAAAATCCAAATATTCAATATAATAAAATAGCTATCTTTCTATTGCAGTTGGTGTTCTAATGTCAGAATGAAATTGAAATTATTTAAAATACATTAAGTATACTCTGTGCATAAATCAGAAACACAGTCACCTTATTAAAATGAAAAGGCCAATTCTCTTTAATAATTTTTCTATTTAAATTATCAAAAATGATATTGTCCAATTAAATGTTGTGATTTTTATTAAAGTATTTTTTCCTGTAGAGGCTAGTCAAAAAATTCACTGTGTCGCTTTACATTTTATATAACCAATGAAAAGTAAATTAGATTAACAGGCAGGACTGACTCATCAAAAATAATCTGTCGGATGCAATTAGCCAATTAAAAGTGACTATTACTATATTTATCCTTTAAGACTTTTTGTTCCACCTGCTCTGTGGACACATATGCACTCATATTCTTCATTCACAGCTGAGGACCTCACTCTCTGAGCTCACATTTCTCTCACACTAATCCCTTCCTGATGCCAACTGAAGATGGTGAGTGTATACGAATGTAAATAACCACTTTAAAGATAATAGAAAATGTATTTGGCTAGTTGACCTGAAGTAGAGCACTAGTGCCTTGCTCTATCACAGTTCACAGAATCACAGAATCACAGAATCATCTAGGTTGGAAAGGACCTTGAAGATCATCTAGTCCAACCGTTAACCTTTGTTCTTTGTATTGTTCTTTGGTTCTTTGGTATTCAGTAGTCCGTGATTTTTTGGTTTATTTTAAGAACTAATCCTTGGCACTACGTAAACACACTGACCTTCTAACTGTAATAAGTTTCTGTCAACTCTCCCAGCTTCTCACCTTCACTCTCCTTTCTCTCCTGTTATTCAGAAGAGCTTGGGAATGTGGTCTGTATGCACCCTCTAATGCACTAGTGGTGTCAGTATTTCCTCAAAGGTACCCATTAAAAAAGGAAATCTAGAAGACTTCAAACCCAACTAATAATCTTAGGGCTCTGACTCATGATCTTTATATCAAAGACTGGCAATATTGATAGACTTTTGTATGTGACCTGAACCTGTAAGTCCTTCCTATTTCCCTGAAATCATGATGGGCACTTGCTGTTTCTGTTCAGTTGAGCATGGTATTAAGATTTGTTTGGATGTGTGGGCAAAGCTAGCTTGACTTCCAGAAGAAAACACAAGCTATAGTATAGGAGTCAGGAGTGAAGGGGTAAAGGTGGGGCAGGAAATAAAGTGTGGGGAGAAGGTGTGGCTTTATTTTTTTTTTGCTTCTCACCATCCAAACTTATTTTAATTGCCAATGAACTAAATTATTTTTCCCCAAGTCAAGTCTGTTTTGTCCCTGATCGTAATTCATAAGTGAATCTCCTTGTCTTTATCTTGACCCATGACCTTTTTCACCCTATTTTCTCCCCCATCCTCTTGAGGAAGGGGAGTGAGAGAGCAGCTGGCTGGGTATCTGACAGCTGACCAAGGTCAACCTGCCACATTGGTGTATCATATTATTTATCCATATTCAGGAACATCCCTATTTTCTGTCTCATTACTGATTTGCCAAAGACTTCAATTGCAGCATGTCTTTTAGATCCCAAGGTTACTGGCTGAGAGCTGGAGCCTACTCATTCTCCAGTCAGTGAAGAGGAGGAGGGTTCTCCAGAACAGACTTGGTGATTCAGTGCAAACTACCTCAGATACTCAGAATTTCCTTCCAGAGAAGAAGAAGAGACAGAGGATGTGTTTCTGAACTACATGCAGAGGGAAGCATTCATTCACAGAATCACAGAATCACAGAATCGTCTAGGTTGGAAAAGACCTTGAAGATCATCCAGTCCAACCATTAACCCAACATTAACAGTTCCCAACTACACCATATCTCTCAGCACTAAGTCGACCCTACTCTTAAACACCTCCAGGGATGGGAACTCCCAGATCAACACTCCCACCCAACTTGGTGTCATCTGCAAATTTACTGAGGGAGCACTCTATCCCAGATACTGTAAAAATACCTCTTAGGCTGTCTGTGTTGGTAAACTAAACATTCCCAGCACCTTCACTGGCACAGATGCAAAGCAATATGGAAGATTATAGGGCTATAGTATTAAATTCCCTTATCTTTTAAAACACTAAGGGCTGTATTCTTTTTATTTAATGTGAATGGCCTTTGGCCACTGTTCCCTAAACAATACATAGTATTGTTTGGAAGAGCCTGGGCTGGCTTGGGCCAAAGTAATGTCAAGGGCCATTCTAACAGTACAGCAGTATAAGCAATCAAGCCCCAGGGCCTGGGAACACCCCCTGGTACTGTTTAATTTACTAATACAAGTTTAACATTAGAGTCAAATTTTAATCCCTGCATCAAATTTGAATAAATGTATTGATTCAAAGAGGTTTTGCAGGAGGCCACAAGAGTGTGAATCCCCCATGACCGACAACACCCATTGCCCTGCAGGCTCATATCTCCTATTCTGGAGCTGCTCAGTCCATTTCTTGAAGTGGGTGAGGTCCCCTGGTTATCAACATCTTCCTGTCAGGGAAAGCAAATGATCCCCACAGTTTTGATGAGCCACATCATTTCTTTCACAGAATCCTCCAGACTTGCCCCTCTTATCTTCCAACTGCTTGTGATATTAAAGCAGTATGTATAATACTGGGTAAATCTTGCCATTCCGAAACGTTCTCTACTGTTTTCAAGCACCTTCAAGTTTTACCAATAAACTAATCAATATTCACCACAAAGGCTTGAAAACTCTATTCTGTCTCTATAATTGAGGACTTGCTTTCATTCAGTGTGGGAAGAAGCATGAAAATGATTTACTGATTTAGGAACTGGGTGGAGTAGACCACAAATGAATAAACTGAAAACATGTGGTGTGAATTATTTGCAAAGGAGGAGGAAAGAGGGAAAAAATTGCCTATAGATCTCTATAGATAGATCTGGATATATACATATATAATGTGGAGTACCAGTGAAACAAAGCACAAATGATTAGGCCAAACCAAACATTCACATTAAACATTGCACTTGGCCTTATTTCAAAACAGGCAGCAGTAACAGCAGGGAGAGACAGCTTGCCAAAATTGCATCAGACACACATTAGGGAAGGAGGAAATGAGTTTACTTGAGCCAGCTGTGACATCAAAGGGGTTGGTCTTGAAATGGATTGTGGGAAAGGGTTCCCCCTTCGGTAAAGTTTGCAAAGTTCAGCCAACCCTTTATAAAGAGACCCAACTCTAAAGACAAAATTACTTCAAAATGACTTTTCTTTTTTTTTTCCCCTTTCCTAAAGAAAAACATCATTCTCAGTCAGTTAGAAGTGTGAGATGGGACTGCTATAAGAGGGGAATAAACCTTAAAGGAAAGGGTAGACAGAAGGTGTAAAGATTTGTTCTGGAAGAAGAAGATTGAATCTTAGTTTGAATACTTCTCTCTCTTACAAAAAGTGCCTTAGTAACAAGTATTGCTCTGTGCTAAAGTGATTGCAAGAGTTTTTTATTAAGAACAGTCTTACTGAGATGAATTAGGAAGGCAAATCTATGAGAAACCATCCACTGGTTCAATAATTTTCCTGAACTGCAGCCAGCCTAATGGAAACTATAGATAAAACTTAGAAAACAAAATAGGATGAGACAACTCCTGGCATCACTGAGATCAATGGCAGAAGTCCCACTGACATCAGGGAGACAGGAACATATATCAGTCCACCAACTGCTCAGTCACCTACCTTGCAATGCTGCTTTAAGGCCTGTTGCAAATTTTCACAGCTGTAATTATTACCCAAGGATGTTCCTGACTCAGTCCAACCTCACTGATAGCAAGAGATGATTCAAACAATACACTGGTCTCACTGCTGCTCTTTGGGACACCTCATATTCAAAGTCATGTGGAAAGCAGGCTGTATCCAAATATTTGTTTTGCCATGGGGCTTGGTTAATCTTTAATACCACTTAAACAGCTTAATTCCATCTTTGATGTATCTTTGTTGACTATGTCCTGCAGACTGAAGTTGTAAAAGTAACTCATATAATGAGATGTTTTCCAGTTTTTCAAAATATTTTTTCTTATTTCTCTTGAAACTAATTTACAAGATGTTTATGCTGACAAAAAAAACCCCAAAGAAACCCAATGCCATTCAGAAAACTTCATCTTACTCATTTGAAGGCAAATTTAGTCAATATCGGTAATAGTATTCTCTTTATACTCAAATAGTTTTTATTTTTTTTTATCAAGCGTTTTCCTAAGACTATTTTTACTTTGAATCTGCCTAGCTCTGCTATAATTTATCCTTGCAGAGCATGTGTCAGTGTATCATAACAAGTCCATGCATAATACACAATTTACTGTATCCACCAAGGAGTTACCATAATTTAGGGTTCCTTAGTATAGGGGTTTCGTGTGTACTGGTAAACCACAGAATCACAGAATTGTCTAGGTTGGAAAAGACCTTGAAGATCATCCAGTCCAACCATTAACCTAAAATTCACAGTTCCCAACTACACCATATCCCTAAGCGTTATGTCAACCCTACTCTTAACACCTCCAGGGATGGGGACTCCACCACCTCCCTGGACAGACCATTCCAACGCCTGACAACCCGTTCTGTAAAGAAATGCTTCCTAATATCTAGTCTGAACCTTCCCTGGCGCAACTTGAGGCCATTCCCTCTTGTCCTATCACTTATTACTTGGTTAAAGAGACTCATCCTCAGCTCTCTGCACTGTCCTTTCAGGTAGTTGTAGAGGGCGATGAGGTCTCCCCTCAGCCTCCTCTTCTCCAGACTAAACAACCCCAGTTCCCTCAGCCGCTCCTCGTACGACATGTGCTCCAGACCCTTCACCAGCTTCGTTGCCCTTCTCTGGACACGCTCGAGTCATTCAATGTCCTTTTTGAGGTGAGGGGCCCAAAACTGAACACAGTCATCGAGGTGTGGCCTCACCAGTGCCGAGTACAGGGGTAAGATCCCTTCCCTGTCCCTGCTGGCCACGCTATTTCTGATACAAGCCAGGATGCCATTGGCCTTCTTGGCCACCTGGGCACACTGCTGGCTCCTGTTCAGCTGGCTGTCAATCAACACCCCCAGGTCCCTCTCTGACTGGCAGCTCTCCAGCCACTCCTCCCCAAGCCTGTAGCGCTGCTGGGGGTTGTTGTGGCCCAAGTGCAGCACCCAGCATTTGGCCTTATTGAAACTCATACAGTTGGCCTTAGCCCATCGCTCCAGCCTGTCCAGGTCTCTCTGCAGAGCCTCCCTACCCTCCAGCAGTTCAACACTCCCACCCAACTTGGTGTCATCTGCAAACTTACTGAGGATGCACTCTATCCCCTCGTCTAGATCATCAATAAAGATGTTAAACAGGAGTGGCCCCAAAACCGAGCCCTGGGGGACACCACTCGTGACCAGCCACCAACTGGATTTAACTCTGTTCACCACAACTCTTTGGGCCCAGCCATCCAGCCAGTTTTTTACCCAGCAAAGCGTGCAATCATCCAAGCTGCGAGCAGCCAGTTTCTCCAGGAGAATGTGGGAAACAGTGTCAAAGGCCTTACTGAAGTCAAGGTAAACAACATGCACAGCCTTTCCCTCATCCAATAAGCAGGTCACCCTGTCATAGAAGGAGATCAGGTTTGTCAGGCAGGACCTGCCTTTCATAAACCCATGCTGACTGGACCTGATCATCTGGTTGTCCCGCATGTGTTGTATGATGATACTCAGGATGAGCTGCTCCATCAGCTTCCCGGGCACCGAAGTTAAGCTGACAAGCCTGTTGTGAGATGAATTTTGCTACCTCACAAAGGGTCCAATTATGAAGCTTAATCAACATTTATAAAGTGCTTTGAGGTCTTCAGGGGGCAACAGTTAAAACACTATGCACAAATATTTATTATTACTAATGTAAATCTCTCCTGTCAATGTTTTATCAGTTAGATACAAAATTATTTCAGATGCCAACCCAAGGACAGCAGCCAGCACTAGTAATAGAAAATATTGAAACTATTATAATAAATATAAAGAGCGAGGATGAAATGATATAAATCAAACATGCAATGTGAGGTGGTTGGAATAACCAATTTATTTTCACTCAAGGGATATAGCCTTGTGTAATTGGCACTGATGGTTTCTCTGCGCTTCACCACTTGTGAATTTTGTAGTCATCCCTCAATCATAAAGATAAATGGATCTACCTCAATACGTAGTAAGTGAAGTTTAAAATAATTGCTAAATATTTTGTTTCCATTATTGTAGCTGGACTTCAGGCCTTGTTGTAAGAACTTTTAAAAAAGTGAAACAAAACTGCATGCTTGGAAAATGGGGGAATCTTGAGCCTGGGCAAAGGTTTCCCTATTCCTTATCTGACTACAGTTTTAAGTAATTATCACATTTATCTTGCTCAGTTTTTTCTGTTAGACTGTAGTGTGTACCTGTGATAAACATAACCTCTTGTGCCTTTTGGAGCATCATAATAAACAAACAGCAAATGTATGCTGGTACTATGCTATCCTCATGTCTTGTTCTTCAGCTTCTGACCCAGCTGTATACTGTATGTATTTCTCAGATGCTAGGAGTTAATTCCTCCATCCCTATTTTCTAACATGTCTTCCTTTCCATGACTCCTCTGTCAGCAGCATAAGGTTGCAGAGACAGACACAAGAGTTGTTTCTTTGAACATGACCTCACCTTCTTAATACAATAAGTTGGAGAAATACTCATGAAATTCTATGCCTTTCAGGTTTTCTCTAGTATTTATTTACACAGAGACTCTTGTTCTTGGTTCCACATTCTTCTTGGAAAGCACGACACTAAATTTCCCAAATAGGCTATTAACAAGAAAAATTGCATTCAAATGTGAACAGAGGGTGAATCTTAGCTTCTAACATTAAGACAACTAGAAAGCTTAATGATGTGCTTTCTTAAGAAACAAAGAGACATTTAAGAAGCACCCTAACACTGAAGTTTGAAGCTTATAACTTGAGTCCTTTTCAAATTTTAAATATTACTTCTTCTCTCTTTGTTTAAAATTAGGTGAAGTAAATTTGCCTTTGCCCTCAGTTGCATAATTAAGTTATATTTTCCACTCCATTTAGCCAGCCTAGAAGCCTGGTTTGTTCCTGAAGCAATTTAAGTACAATGATGTCTATAAAATGTTATACTTCAGTGCGCTCCCCTAATCATCAGTTTTTGAGTTAGAACTTCAAACACTTGCTGTGCAAGTTGTGTCCCAGTAAAACTAAAATAAGGTAAATTTCAGCTTCACACATTACTGCATGTGATTCAGAGCTGACCTGGTGGAATAGTATAATGTTTCAAATAAAAAAATACAGGCATTGAATTGAAGATCCTGTTCAAGTAAATATTAAGTCATCTTTATTTTTTCTAAAGTCGTCAGGCTCATGACTACTCTGTATTGCGTTTAGATCTCAATGCCATTAACACCGCCATGGTCTCCTGGCCCCACAGTCAATGCCAGCTGGTGAGATGGAGATCAACAGTGAGATTTACAACTACTTGTTTAAGCCTGATATTAAGCTATTGCTCTGCAAATCCAGAGTAGGTGGCAAGACTCTTCTCCAGTATATAGAAAAAGTGCCAGACCAGAGTCAGCAAGCATAAACTCCATCTCAATTTTCATTAATTGAAATTAATTCATTGAAATCTGAAAGATATGTTAATTTTCATTTGATAATTAGGTTTTGTAGAAGATGAAGATGTACTACCTAGTATACTGTTAAAACTGTTACTTTGTTATATGACTTGATTTTGCTGACATATTGATCCTAAAATGGCATATTGTGTCATGCCTGGACATCCTGGAGATATTGACACTATCTAACTTAAGGTACATGATCCAAGCACACAAACAAAATATCAGTGTCCCAGGTCCAAGTGCTATTAATGCAAAACTAACACTTCCAAAGGCAGTGCAGGAAGCTTGCTGCTCTTTTTTGCTAACAAAGAGCCCAAGAAAACTATTTAAAAAGTTCTGAGAATATGGGTCTGTGAATATCCACGTGTTTTGATTACTGGAATGATGCCTCTGTTGACCAGAGATTATTTGTGTCACATTCTGCTGTATGTTATCTTGTATCTAGAAGGAAAGGGGCACTTTTCTCTTAGTTCATAATTTGCTTGTTACATCAATCCTGTAAAGAGTCCAGTAAGGAACTTAAATGACCATGGTAATAAGGATTTTCCCTGTTTTCTGAAAGAAGTTTTTTTTGGTAATCCCAAACCTACCTGGACTAAAACTTGCCTCCTTTGTCTACCTCACAGGATGCAAAAAACAAGTCAAAAGGGGAGAAGTAATTTATCCAGAAGAAACCATTATGATCATCTGATCTGGTTCATTGACAGCTTGGGCTGTCAAATTTTTCAGGATTCATATTTGTTTGAATGGAAGCTTTATTCAGTGTATGCATGCATGCATATAGGGGGTAGATGAAGGATTGTACTCTGCAAATTTCAGGTCTGCAATATAGCAAAAAAGATCAAACTGTATTCAGTCTAAATTTACCAAATATTTTTTATCCTTCGATCCGATTGATAAAATATGCACAATGAAGATGCTGTCCTTTTATTGTCTATTAGCTGAGCAGTTAGAACATTTTCCCTGGATGTAGGAGAACCTGCTACATTTCCTTCTACACTCTGAAGTGATTTCAGCTTGTTATAGACAAAGGGTGGATACTGACTTTAATTTCCATTTTCTCATTTCAAACATCATTATAATGTGGGGGTGGGAGGAAGAGGTTGGCTCAGAACTGATGCTCACTATTGTTAATGATGTCCCTTCCACTTTGTATGAATGATTAACCCTTGACTAGGGCTGGACATGGAGCCCAGGTGCTCTGTTGCCCAGCTGAAGATCTTGAGGAGGACCAAGTCTGAGCTACTAGTTGACCCTCAGTGCATATAACTTAACCTCAGGTGCAAGGATATTTTAGTTTTCCTATCCTGAGGAACACAATCTGTTCAGCCTCACACAGGCCCCTACATATCCTTTTAAGCCAATAAGCAAAGCAAGCCCAAACTGGAAGAATCATTAGGACTTTCCCAGAATATCCTAAAATCTTTATATGGAATGACAGACCATGGTTCAGACCTCATCTTATCTTGGATGTTCGTCTACCCGAGTGAGTAGCAGAACACGTGGATAATGACTTGTTCTGAAACTGGGTTTCCAATGTCTCTACAATTAAAGCTGTTTTCATGTGTATCAGATATTTAGCAATTAAGCAGATGTTTCCAATAAAAGGCTAATAATCTAAGTAGTGGCCTTTATAATATGTTTTACTCTTTGCCCCTCAGAAATAAAAGTTACAATTCAATGTTCTGAGCCTAGCTGGACTGCAGATAAGTTTTCAGGCATGGAAAAGAGACTTTTACAATGCAAAAGGTACTTCTCTGCTCTTCTAGAAATGAAACCCAGGAGCTATAAATTCCCTGGAGCCTTTTTCCTTGATCCTGATTAACACAGTCCATAGGAAAAAAAATCCTGCAAATTTTTAACTATAAGTACACACATGAAGCTAGATCCACTGACCATTTTGCCATGTGTTCGCTAGAGCCCAGTCACAGAGGGAACTGTGTTGCAGTGAGCCAGTATCTGTGTAGGAGAGAAATTTGCAGTGCTGCACTAGTAGTCCTTGGACTGTTTCTTTGTGGGAAAGCCTGCTAGTATTTCCTGATTAAACTGGCTTCTTAAAAGACACTTAAGGATAGACAATGAGCTCATTGTCACTGTGCTTACTTACACTGTGATTTTTGAAATTATTTTAAAGTCTCTTGCCCAGGGTTAGTATTAATATTTATTCCATCTCATACATAATAAAAATAACTTGGTAAAGTAATGCTATACATGTGTTGATTAAGATTTGGTTTCTGGAGTTACGTCTTTGTTTCTGACTAAAACGTAGTTCAGCCAAAGAACATGCACAGGATCTACCCACAAATATCTTTTATTTTTTTTCATATAATAAATAAAACCTCTCTTTTTCTTTAAAGGAAATTGAGGAGTAGGGAATCTTTTTTCCTCTTTTCTAGCTTTTCTAGGGCAAAATAATAGAAAAATGTATTTAGATCAGATGTGAAGATCTTATTAGGAACATCTGTGCTAATCAATGTTTATAAAAAATATAAATAAATTATACAGGAAGGGAATATTAGAAAAGACAGTTCTTCATTTTCTCACTTTTCAAGCTATTACATAAATAAGACCTGATCCTTCAAATCTGGAGTCATGTGAGTGATCTCTGTGAAGTTGATGCATTCACTGAATTAACAGGAATAAATTGCTACTCACATAACTCAGAACTTGAATGACTGAAGCTCTGATATAAATATTTTCCTCTCTTGTGCATCAGATTGAATAAATCAGCAAAACATTTTTTTTCAACTTTTTGAAGACGAAGAAATCAATTTTAGAAGTGTTCAAGTCCTTCACTATTCCTGACCTTGACTTCAGCTCCAGCCCTACAGCTGCTCCTACTTCAGAGACTTTTAGACTACTAGATGCAGAGGTCATCTAGCTCACTGGAATCAGAGAACAGAGAATTTTGACTCTCCACTTGACCCCAAACATCCCCAGCACAGTGAAATCAGGTCCACCCTAACAGGAAATCCTTTTGTTCCAAATTTTTTATCTAGCCCTTATCGGTGACCGTTTTTCAAATGTACTAATCTCTACTAGCTGAAATTTGACTGTGGTTAAAGGCAACTGTATAGTTACAATCTTCAGAACTGGGAAATCTCTCTCCTAGAAGGATGTTTTGGCTCTCTCCACCATCATTCTTTTGCACGAACATTCACTAGCCAAGTACAACTTGATGCCAAAATATATGCCATGGGAAAAAATGTTCCTACCTTTGGTTGCTCTTTGAACAATTTTACTAGTCTTGACTCAAGTAGAGAAAACTTCATCATATATCCTGTAAGATCTCACAAAATAATGTAATGTAACCTGACAATTCAGAAAACTTTATTTAGGTGGACTGAGAAAATGCTTACAGAGAACTAGCTACTGTGATTCCACAAATGCAAGGCATATGATTAGGTTAACACAGTAGTCAGACTTGAGACAGTACTTCCATCAGTAGCCTTGTACCTAGGTTATTTCTGAGATGGGTGGCCACAGGGCATTGATAAACATCTGTATGGACCAGCTGGTGCTGAATGTCACCCAAATGGTGTTTTCAACATCTTCCTGAGAACAAAAGTTCGCTAACTAAAGATTGATCTGTCAGAGGAAAAATATTAATTCTCTGTAAATACCAAAGGTCGACCACTAACACCCTTAAAATGCATCCCACAGTAGATTCCTCTAACATTTTGAAGCATTTCATGTCTTTAGCAATTTTTTAGACAAAAGCCAATGTTTTGGTTTTTTTCCATTCACCCTCCTTCAGATTATGCTACTTGACCTCTGTCGATTTTTATTTTAAGGATATTCAGTCTTATGATCCTAGATAAATGTTTCAAGTTACGCACTCAAGAAAGACGTCATACTGAAACAGACCAATGATTGTAAGTATCTTTCCCTACAGCATTAGCCTACACCTGGTGCTTCAGGGGCATTTGAACAGTTACCACTATACAGAATACTGGTAATGTAATAACCTGTTAATAATTTCATTTACCATAATTTAAAACAATGTAGCATAATCCCTACATGATTCAAATTCATTCTACTATTCTGCAGCTGTACAGTTATAGACAGTCAAGAAAAATACAGTTTAATTTTCATTCAATCACTGTCCTTTAACATTACTCTTGTTAACTTCTCAGTTTTGTTAACAGGGTACATGTTCAGGTTACTGACATCAGCTGGTCTCATCTGTATTTCAGTTGGCATTTTCACAGAAAAGTGTTGGGCATAACCTTCTGCTGGTAATGGAGGAGCCAGTACTGATTTTTGGTACTAGTCAGAGGTGTATAAACCATGCGTGTCTCTAATACACGCATATATTTATCATTTAACTAAAGGATCTGATTTAATTATTGAGGTTTATTCTGACTGAAACTTTTCCTTTTTGTTTGTAAAGCCAAAGAAGAAGGGGAAAATTTTATTGATCTTATTCAAGGATAAGAATCTAGTATACTTGCTAAAATGAATTACCCTGTAGTAGCATGTTCTCTGATCAGACTGAATCTCTCATGATGACATTTTTCTGGAAAAGTCCATCTTTATACCACACCCTGGAGCACGTATTTGGGTGGGATTGGAGAAAAGATATTGGAGGTCTTCCATATGCTAGGGCAGACTGTTGCTAACTGTGCTGTAATTTCACTGGATACTTACCCAGGTTTGGATGGCTTATCTTGGGTTTGATTTTCCAGACAGCATTTAATATTTTCCATCTCCAAACCAGGTTATCAAATATTCCTAAAGTAGACACCCAAAGTTAGTTGTAAATTTTAAAAATCTGGCCACCAATCCTCATATCCTGTGTTTTCTGCTTTAGATATTACTGATATATATTTCTGAGAGAGAAAAACATGAATTTGAACCTCCTTGCATCTTGGCTTTTGACTGCCTATCACGACCAGCTCTTACTTTTGAGGTCAACTACACAACTGCTACCAAAAGGTTTTGTCAGTTTTCTTTTTCTTACATCATCACTGCAGTTGCTACCTCCACTTGTGGAGTGCAGAAGCAAACAATTGAACGGTGCTTAACTCAGAAGAGCACTTAGCTTTGAGATTGATGGCACTTTGCAATCACAGTTCATTCACATTTTAGGTATTTATTCTACACACATCCTTTGCAATGAAGCATTTAGCCCGTATTGTGTTCATAAATAAGCTATGGTCACTAGAATCCTGATAGTCACAACTTTAAAATCAATTTTATTTACTGGAAAGTAAAGATCAGCTCTTATTTATGAAGCTGGATTAAGGACTGTTGAGCCTTCTCAGAATATAAAAGAAACATTAATCAGTTACAGTCCCACTCTGGAGCTTCCAGCCAAGAAAGTTTCAAGCCGTGTCATTTGCCTGCACTATTTGTCGAATGTGTTTCCATGCCTCCTAGAAACAAATAATCTTGATGCAGTGGAAACATAAGGGATACTCCGCATACAGAAAGAAGAAAACCTGCTTTATCCAGCTTCATCCAAGCTGTAAACTTTTTCAATAGGTTGGCTCTGTGGCATGCAGAAAACATAGGGGCTGCACTATACACAGGGCCAAAACTCACTGTTCTTAATCCCACTGCTGCCAGTGTGGAGGGACTCAGTCTCGTTCACTCCATGGACTGAGGCCAGGGGCTTGCACCCCGGGGAACTGTGAGGTGTTTTGGCCCCATGTTTCTACTTCTTTCTTTAAAAAAATAGTTTTAAAAAAATGTGTTTTGTGCTTAGCACCTTTAAACCCTCCAATAAGCTCATAAAAAAGAAGTCCTTTTTAACAAGTCTAGCACTTTGTCAAGTGAACTAGCAAGAGGAAGAAAAAGCTCTTCATCCCACGTGGAGTCAGATTTGGCTTTCCCAGAGAGCACTCAATGGAGCAGCTGATTCCAGGGCCTTTGCTCGGACACCTACGGGAACAAACAGGACAAGGGCAGCTCTCGGCT
Organism: Strix aluco; assembly: GCF_031877795.1. Taxonomy (NCBI): domain Eukaryota; kingdom Metazoa; phylum Chordata; class Aves; order Strigiformes; family Strigidae; genus Strix; species Strix aluco. The sequence goes on along the minus strand of NC_133931.1, from coordinate 10,495,414 downwards.
CCTGAGTCTGAAGGAAAAAATCATCATCAGCTGCACAATCAAGTCTCCCCTAGATCTCCTGGTAAAAGTCTGACATAAATCAAATGTGTTACTGTGGCAGGGAGCCCAAGACTTCTGGGAAGTATGCTCAAACAGCTGTTGTGCCAGGGAACTCAGCAACACTTCAGAAATGGATGGTGAGCAGGCTATAATTAGGATGTTGAACTACCCGTGGTTGTTTGCTCAGAAATCCTTTGGAAACCTCGGACAATAAAAAGAGACTCGCAGTGTACTTTCTGTTCAGGGGCAGAGCACTCCCACAGATCTTCTTCAAGTGTGAGATTACTTTCTCATCTGGCCCTTTGTTTTAGTTGTCTTACCCCACTTTGCCCTTTCCACCGTGCCCCCTCCTTTCGTTATTTACACAGATTTTAGATAATTCTCCTACAAGACAGAGATACTCAGAAGCAAACTTCCTACTCTCCCTAGTGCACTGCCTGTCCAAACAGAGCCTGCTTCCCTGCAGCAGGACATCAAAGTCTTCTGACATGTTTCCTGCATGTGCTTTGAGTTATTGTTTTATCTCTTACAGTCTCTTCTTTTTTTTTTTTTTTTTTTTTTTTTCTCTTACTGGATGTCTGTAGTTTCTGTTGATCAAATCTCAGAGGACAAAACTTAATGAGCAAAAATCAACATCATGAGCCTTTAGTCAGGTGAATTCTTTTCTCCCAGTAATACCCTCTTCCCAACCAATGGAAAGTCTGTAAAGGAAGGGGCACTTATCACTAGTGAGGTAATTTCAGCCATAGCTGTAGTAAACCATTGGAATGTTTCTTGCATTGTCTTTGAATGGATTTTTATAAAACAGAAGGGCACAGCTCTGCTCCACATGTTTCAAGGAAAGCATTCTGGCAAACGGGACTGGTAAAGCCAAGCAGCATGATTTGTCTGTCCCCACCACGTATGTCAGGTACGTATGTGAGAGTGCCTGAAGCAGTAGTATCTACACGATGTGTGAAACTTGGGATGGCATTTCTCAGTCTCAGCCCCCTCAGCCATGCCATGTTCTTGCAGGGGCAATAGGAAAAGGAAGTCTGGCTCTTCTGGCCAGGTCTGAACCATCAGCCCTACCACTGCAAAATGAAGCTTTGCCTTCACCAAGAAGCTTTATGCTGGCTCTGGAGAGAAATTAGCACCAGAGAGCAAGGGTGTGGATTTAAAAAGCACTAGCTGCACTTTGGTGTGGGTGTTCCCAGCACAGAGTACAACAGCTTTGCAAGACACTTAATGAAATATTCACGACACACCACTATCCAGAGGGAAGGGCTTCTCAGAGGGGTATTCAAAGTATCAAAGGAAGGCTCTTGCTTTGAACCATTTTTTGTGGGAGCCTTATTCTTTCCTTTGAATACAGTGGAATCCTAGAGGCAAAGATGTAGTATCATTTTTTTTGGAAAGTACTTACAGAATAGTATCATCCTCTTGTAATATCTGCCATTAATTTCATCCGGGTTACTTGCAGTAATTTCCTGACCAGATTCTAACCATAATATTTTACACAGTTTTGATGGTTCAGTAAGATATGAGTAGTCATTATAAATATCTTTAAGCTATCAATAGTCATCATGTCTAGTTATGTGTACTAGCAAGCAATTTCAGTGTGTGACCTTTACCTGCTGCTCCCAAGGATATGGTGAGTTTGTATCCATTTCAAAGATCAGATAATTATTAGATGGTTCTCTAGGAGTAATTCTACAGTAAAGCCTTTGGTTTTACAGTCTAGGGGCATGACTGAGGAGATTAGAAAGTAGTAATTCACACTCTTGATACCTGAGATTGATCCTGAAACGAGCAGCTGTTTCCCCCCCAAAATTAGACACTTTGCATATATATCATACTGTTAGATACCCTCAACAGTGCTATCTTCACATGTGCTCTAAAGAAATCATTATCCATGCTCCAGCTAGAACTATAGTGAAAAAATAAATACACACAAACAAGGCATTTATCAAGTCCATCTTTCATAACATCAAATCAAAAACCACAACGCACAATTCATAAAATTGCGGTGTTAGAAAAGAGTGATGAAATTTGCTAATCCATCACTTTGACTATGTGAGATTGTTCCTGACAGTGTGTTTGGTAGTGCTTTGATACTGTCTAGACTTACAGAATTAAATGATCGACTGTCTGTGAAGAACGGAGACCCTTTTGTGAGTGTGTTTGTCTATATGTGTCAAAAGCATAATGATTTCTGGTGTTTATCCCATGTGTTTTCACAGAGAAGATAATTTCTTTGTATGACAAGAACATGATAAGGTGACAAATTTGGATAAGCAAAAACATTTGGATGTTCAGGTTTCTTATTTTATGTATCACTGCAAATACTTTGCATACTTCTTGACTTGTGTCCTGGAGTCAGGGAGTTAGAACGTGAGTTTACTGCATCTGTCTGTCAGGAGAGAACAGCATCTGTTTACATTAAAGGCCTGTACTACCAACTGCTAAGGGAGAGTCATCATTGGCGTCTGTGGTCTTACAGCAGGATAATGATGCCCATTGATTTTGAGAATTTAAGTTGCCATGAAACGGTTAAAGACTCTTTTTGAACACTATTACAAGAGGTAAGTCCCAAGTTATTAGTGTGTTAAAAGCATTTATTACGTATTAATTTTAATAATCACTTTTCCACTTCTAAGCCTCTCAATTTCTTTTTTATGTACAAGATTTGTACTTGTCTATCATAGTGGCAAGAGTATTGAGGGCAAAGAGTAGAATTCAATGTTTCTGTGACTATAGAAATTATTTATAGTTCTGCTAGGATGAAAAGCATCTTTCAAATGTTATTCAACTATTAAATACAGTTCCAGCCTCAGACTGGCTTCACAATTTTGTGTGATTTACTAATTATATATGAAGAATCTACTTATATTTGGTTCTAAAAGACCTGGTTTTAGCACTCTTGGACATGGGACAAGACAGAATTCAGTGCTGACACCGGAGATGGTAATTCTTCCATCCCTTACACGCCATGCCAAAAGCCTGAGACTGACCAAACTAACAAACTGAGATACCCCAGTCTACTAACTGTGGTTTTAATGGCAGTCCTTGAGGAACAAAAGCCCAGTGAAAGAAAACAACACACTGGTGTCAGTGTATTCCAAAGACTGGTCAGAAATAAGTAATCTGAAACGTTATTTTATTCATGTTGTCATAAAGATTAAGAACAAATCAAAAGAGCTAAGGCAGCAGATTCCATTAATACTAACTTGTTAGAAGAAATGAAAAATAGAGACCACAGGGACTGCTTAAAATGTGAATTACTTTTGTGTGTAACTGCAAGAGAGGACTCGGGTTTTGTCAACTCTGAAAGACTTTTTCTCTGAGGCAAAGTTAAGAAAAGTTGATTCTCATCTATGGCAGGGAAGGGCTATGAGGTGTTTTCATAACTGAGAGCAAGGATAAGAGAGTAATAGCATATGTTTTCAGTTTTCATCCTAGATTTCTGCTTTTCTTCTCAACAGTTTTCCAATATAGTCTCCAAATACTTTAGCTTTTTGCTTGGCTGAAAAACACCAATCAGCTTGTCCAGTGTTAAAATGCATAAGGGTGAATCAAATGTATGAAAATATATTTGATGTATTCACATATTTAACAATACCAGTGCGGACTTTGTGATCTGTGATTGGAAGCTTCAGGCTCTGATGATGCCTTGTCACTGCAAAAGCATGTCCTGTAAGAGCGTGTTCTGCTCATTGACTAAAAACTTGGAGAGCAAAGGTACAAGAGATGGAGACATCCTACAGCTTGCTTCCTTGCTGAACTCCCTGATGGGAGGACAAACAAGGAGGCCAAGAAGGAGTAGAAAATACCTGCCAGTCTCCACTTGACTGAGAATGAAGATTACCTACTAAGGTTAAAAAATATTCAGGATCCAGCCACCAGTTCTACTGCCTTGCAATGAAACAATACAGGCATAGCCTCAAGTTAACATTTCTGCACCCAAGCAGATGACGAGCGCTGCTAGTCTCCACAGGAATTTCCATTTTGCTCTACTCAAAGTCAGTGTATGAAAGGAAGGAGAAGAGTAAATCCCCGTGAAAGGTGCTCACACACATTACCTTTTTAGTGTTTCACCCACAAGTGTTTGCATCCTGCTCAACAGCCATTTGTTTGCTTTGAAATGGAGCTATTGCACTGTGAAAGGTGGCATTCTGATACGAAACTGTGATGTTGGAAGCAAAATTACTTCCTTAGTGGGTTCTGGCCTATAGTTAGTGACATGTTAATGAGAAATAAACTGCCTTTTTGGGTCCAAAACCCAAAGGTACAGTTGTCTCTCCTAACCTCCAGGAAGCCAGGTGTGGCCATTAGTGCCTGATGCTTATTTAAAGAGCATTATACCACCATGTGTGTAGGGCTACCGCCCCCAGAACCACACAGACTTCAGTATTGCTGCACAGGGCAGATCCTGACGCTTAGCAGGGACAAGGACAAGTTCAGAGGCATGCTCTGAAGTTAACAAATACATCCCCTGATTGCAAATCTTTATTACTTTTTAAGTGAGCCAATATACTGTAATGCAAAATGGCATTATCACTAATGAAATAAGATAATTACACTAATGGCATGACCGGTGATGCTAAGTTCACATTGTACAAGTTGTAATGAGGCTTCTGGATCAATAAGCAGCTCTTTGGCTAGTCACATCAGGCATGCAGGATAAAACATTTGTGAGAAAAGTCTTTAGGAAATGCAGATGGTTAACTCCAAAGATGCTGGAACAATACTCCTTAAAAGTCCAGGTTTTCCTCTAGTTGCACTGATCAGTCTTATTACATGTTTCATTAAACAAAGTGATACAATTCTACGTTACAGAATCACAGTGAGCTAAATAGTGCCAGTTTTCTCATACTTCTTGAAAATTATGAATGGAACTGACGTTGATGTTATTCTTCCAAAGAGTTAAATGCTATTCTTTTAGCTAGGATGGAAAATTCACTAATTTTTTTGTTAAGTCTTCTTGATAGGATCTTTCCCAAATTGTGAAATATTTTTCAATGTTCTACTATTTTCATTCCACAAAAGAAAAAAAATCTTGTGCAAAACTGATTCAGAAAAAAAAATAATTCTCTGACACATAAAGTAGAGAAAACATTTCTCTGTACCCCTCTCAACTGTCACTGCTGTTGGGAAGGAACATAAGGACAAAGATAGTGAAATCTTTTGTCTGACTATTTCCCTTGGTGGTAATATTATTTTTATTTTATTCCAATGAACAAATTCTGGACAAAATAAAACTATGATCTGATTCTTCAGGACCCAGACAAAGAACAAATAAATATCAAAAGCAACTGATTGGAAAGAAACTTTGCAACTCTACCTGCTTCTACAGCAGAATACCACTGTGTACATGCTATGCCCTGGCATACATTGCACCCTGGTATCAACACAAAGAGTATGTAAAACCAGCAGACTTGTCCTCCTGGGATTTCCCCTGGCTGTTTTTGGTGAGGGGGTGAACGCCTAAGAAATCAGAATTAGAGGGAGAAAATGGATGTGGTGGAATGCAAAATGATCTGAGCACAAGGATTGTCCCTGCAGATCAAGATGACCCAACATCAATCAGCCGAAGAAGTCTCCAGGCTGCTTTAACTGCAATGCTGGATGGTCTTGGGATATTGCTACTGATGGTAGCAACATGAATTCCCTTGGAAAATTACTCATGGGACTTGAGGGCAATCACAGGACTTACTAAGGCTCCATTTCTATCACCAAAAAACAACAACAAAAATAAGTACAGGGCACAACTTGAAATATCACAGTAAGGATTTTTTTCACTGAATTTCTTCAAAATATACTTCCCATGATGCAGAAAAATTTACTGCCTTCTGCCTGAGGAAGGTGTTAATAAAAGCGATGATCCAGATATTTTGTTGGGACTTCATGGAATGCCTGAGAGGCACGAGCAAAATATAATCAACAACTTTATTTAATAATAAACAACACCAAAATATGTTCAAGTATTGTTTTGGTTGATTTTCAAACCTTTATTGCCATTATTGAACTGGGCTGGAACATGATTGCTTAATTGCAGTCCCACTGGGCCCATCTCAGAAATGAGATGTGTATCTCATAAGCCTCTCCCTCAGAGTTATGTTTTAAATAAGTTCCATGTCAGCTAGGAGATTTAGATGTATAACTGATGCTGGGTAAGAGCTTACAAAATGAAACTAGTGAAAAATGGAAATTTCAAGTGTTTTGAAGAAATTCTTTCATAATGAGTTGCATTTTCATCCAGTTTCAAAATATTTTAGTGACAGGTAATCAGAATGTTTTAATTGCATAATATTTTAAATCTAAAATTTTATTCAAGTTCAATGTAATTAATATTCATTTATTAGAACATCACTACAGGAAATTTCTGCTTAATAACAATTGTTCAAAGTGGAAACAAAATTTGTTCCCATGTCTTTTTTGTTTATGTTCTGTGTGTTAAGTTTCCTACAATTTAATAAAAAGGAGGTAGTTTGATCTAGAAGGACAAATATTAAAACATAAGTATCAATTCCCTGATGATTCTGAAATAAAGTTAAAATAATATAGTCTGTCATTACAATAAGAGAGTGTAATTAAGTAACAGAAAATAGAACGAAAAAAGTTCCAAGCTGAAACTAAAAATGTCAAAAAAATCCTTAAGACTTTTCCCAAATGTAAACAAACCCTGAAAGTATTTTGGTTTTGAGCTTAATTTACAAGTTTTCCCAGAGGACTTTTCACTGAGATTGAAATTATTTGAGAAGAGTGTCCATTTCAACAAAAACTTCTTCAATGAAAAAGAAAATTTCAGCCCCACTGCTATTAGGAGACACAAACAAACCACAGCAATGCCTGTGGAATAAGATGTGCAGTGTAACTCAGATATCTGAATGCCATTCTGCTCTTCTTTGGACTGGGGAAGTCATGCAGAGTTATGAGATAGATGTAAAAAACTGTTAAATCTCATTCCTAAATTCATTCCTGGTAATCAGCATGATATTTGTCTTCAAAACTAGCCCCTTCACGATTTGAAGTCCTGCAGTCTTTGCTGCTACCACTCAGCAGAAGAGCTAAGCTTAATATTTGCTGTACGTTATAATCTGTTCCACAGCCCCTACCTGGAAACTTACTTTAATTACCAAACAAAAAAAGCAGCATTTAAACTTGACAGTAACAGGGTAGCAAAATACTCTTCCTTCAGAAGTAAATGTAAGCTGTAAACACCCTTTTTGCTCTTCATAACAGACATAAGCAGGTTTACCTAAGGCACAAGACTTAAAGCCAGACAAGGTGTAATGCAGGTAACAAGTGTTTATCAGCCAGTGAGATCCTCCCCTTGGACAGACTATTAAGAGAAGTTTTGGAGTCTTCTCTCTGAGGTCTGCACAACAAGGCTGGCTGACACTGGAGAAGAAAGCATTGTATGCAAAGATGTATCTGAAGATAAGTCAGTGAAATGCTGAAGTGTTACACGGGAGGCTGGAGGAGTTGATTGATTAGTTCTTTGTGATTGATTAATATCAGCCAGAAGATCAAAAAAATGGTGTTAGTTTACATCAGAGAGGACCCAGAAGCAAATCTTAACTTAGCTAAGCATTTTGCTAAGCTAATAGCAAGTTATATATCAAATTATAATCAGCGTGATATTTCTCCTAGGAACTTCTCTTCTGAAATCTGTGGTTTAAAGACCCAAATCAGAAACCGTACCTTTGCATTTCATAGCTTTTAGGTGACTTTTCTTCTATGAAATTCTAGTTGAATTTTTAACCAATTCATGAGTTTGTGATCCAGAATCCAGTTTGTCATCCAGGTTTATTATCCAGATTTTTTCATCCAGAATATAATTAAAAAGGCATTCAACAATTGACCTATATTCTCCGTATAAAATAATAAAAAGGATTTTAACTTAAATGGACAACCCCAAAATTTAATTTTTTAGCTCCCCTTTGTTAAAAGCTATTAATTAGACAGCCTGATGCCAATAGCAATTCCATTATATGCAATCCAAATCTATGAATCTGAGATGGTTTAATTTTTTTTCCTCAAAAGGGAGTTTAAGGAACTTTAAACACACCTACCATTTCAATTATAACCTGCTTCTACAGTGGAAGCTTAATTCAGGAAATAGGAATGTGAAGCTCGGTAATTCTAGGTAAAGTAATTTCTGATCTGAGAAAAAAATCTGCTCAGGTCCCAGGTGGGGAAAGCAGAGTAAGCCTTGTTTGAAGGGCACTAAGCTAATCACATTCTACAGTTATTGAGGACAGTTAAAACATCATTTATAAAGTAATGATTGTTTAAATTACCTTATTGAATCCATTTGCCAATACCTAATCATTTTTTTATTGCTGATCAGAGGAAATAACTTTGCTATTGGCATCAGCTTGTCTATGCAATAGATTCAACAAGAAGCAGTTAAAAATCTATATCAATCTACCAGCCTTGTTTTGCTTTTTTTCTTTTTTTTTTTCTTAAAAAAAAAGACTTTTCAGGTTCAGCCTCTGCAAAATAATTGTTTAAGTCCTGATGTCAAATAATTTTAAGGTGTGTGATTTTTTTTGTTGTTGTTCAATATTGCCAAATAAAGAGATTAATGTTTATGACAACTCAGATCATGAAGCTGAGAAAATATAATTTTGTGAAATACACACATATTAACCCAATCTGACTGGTTACTATGCTGCTAAATCAGTTGTTTCTATTCCCATGGTAACAAAAGGAGTTACCCCGGGCAGCACTTCTCGCTGCAGATAAGCTGGAGAGACTTGTGCAGTGTAGCAGGCTTAACCTCCTTGTATTTTAGATTTTCTGTATTTCCAGCATTCACTGCCAACATAATTTCTTTTTTCCCAGCAGATTGAACTGCCTTTCCTGAGATGGCAGATCACTGTGGAGAGAGGATGATGGGAAGAGAGTCTTTAGTTCTGGTTTTACCCCAGGTGTTTTCTACAAACTTTTTTACCATCTCCAGCAGATAAATTCTACTCCTCCCATGAGTTTTGCTGCCTTTCCCCATGAACTTTGACTCCCTCCCACCACTGGTGTGGCCATTCTTCCACTCAAAGGAAAGAGAGTTTCCACGGAGGTCTTGCTCTCAAATCCTCTCCCAGCTGTGCAGGAACTTCTTTAATTTCACTGACAAAGGCTATGGTTGATAACTAAATTATGACTACTTGGTAGTGTAGAAGCCAGAAACTACCACTCTAAAAATGCAGACTTTTACTTCCTGGTCTTAGTTAAATACCTTGGATCACCTGTGTTATGGTTGGTATCTTCTGTCTACTAGCAAGATAAATAAAATTTATGTGTGTGTGAACAGTTCAGCTACATGATAGCCAAGAATGAGCTCTGCTGAACTAAGCAATGTAGATTTTGAAAAATCTTGTGTTTCAGAGAAGCTTGAATTCCAGAAATTGATTATCAGATCTAATTAGTTCAGTGAGAGAGAGACACAATTGTCACATCTGGTTAAAAACAACAGCAGAAACAAAAGCATGAACTAAAGAAATCCTGGTTAGCTACATATATATATTAATGTTTATGTTCTCCATAGGCTGCATTCATGCGTTTTCACATAGTGAAGGTTACCTAATTTTGCCTAAATGGGGAAAACAGTACTATAAGTAATTATATTAAGGATGTATATAGGTCTCTTCCATCATTTGATTTCACATCCCTCTCTGAAAAGCAAACCTCATCAGCTGATGCACGGCAAAAAAAAATCCTTAAATGCATGATCCAGGAAACTAGGGAGAAAATGCAGGAGGAAACAAAGACCAAATAAAAGATGTCAAATTTATCTTCAGTGTTAGAGCTGAAAAATTACAAAGAATGCCAGTCCTCAAGAAGAAACTGCAGACTAAAACCTGTCAGCATGATGGAGACACTGAATGCTGGTGTTTTCAAAGCCACCTGAGAGTTAAAAGTATGGCAACATGAGATTATTCTGACTTTTGCCAAAGGTTACAGAGCTGCACTTTGAAAAGCAGCAGGGACTCATGAGAGTATATTACTTTACCATTCAGTCTCAACAGGCAGTTTGCAAGATCTTGGAAACTTTTCCGTGAGTGATCATCACGTTTTAGTGAATGGTACTTAGTGGAATAGCTGGAGGCTAATTTTTAAATCCCTCTGTGTCATGGTGAATTGCACTGCTTGTAGCTGGCAATAAGATAATATACAGAGCAGGGTCAGGATTGGCACATGTGGAATTAGTGAGACTTAAAGTGACTTTATGTGTATTGCATCATTCTAGTTTTCTTCAGTATTAGCAGTGTCAGTAGTTCAGTTTTGGTTTGCTTTGATCTGTTTGGACTTAAGGTGACCCTGTGTGGTAACATTAACTAAGCACAATATAGGATATTTTTTTATGAGCTAGGAAGCCACACACACATGCTATTATCCTATATTATCACATGATTTTATCCTATAATAATGGCAAAGAACAAAGAAATAGTCACCTTCCTTCTAAAGATGAGCAAGGAAGAACAAAGGAAACGGTGCATAGCCCTCAGGTCTGTTCTTTTTCCTTTTAACTATATGTGAAAACTTTTTTTGTGTTTTAGATATGCAGAAATAATAAGTGACTCCTATGAGAGGTAATATTTCTGGAAATCTAGCGAAACAATCAGTAGCTGTGTGGTAATTTACATGCTTTTGCTTCAAAATGGCCCAAGTGTTTTTTCTTCTAATGTCTAACAAGCACTCTTATAATTAGAAGCTTTTGAATCAGGCAACCTGGTCTTTTGGTGGTATTTGCAGGGTTCCACCTCATGTGTTAGTCTGCTCCCCAATCTTGTCATCCCAGACTTACTTTTATTGCTGTTTTTATGTCTCTACCATGTAACATTATTTTGATCTATTTTACAGGCCATAAAAACTGTAAAAAGCTTTTTCATGTGCAAATTCCTTTGAAATCATGGAAGCTAAGCTCACAGGACTATGCATACTGTGCCATACCCTCAGTCCTGAGTGTGTTCGGCATTGGTCTGTCGTCCTGGATGGCTGCATTGCCTCAGGTCCCTGTGGAGATGCATTTTTAATTCTTTAATGCCAGCAAATGATACAACTTTGTCCTGGTTCCCCAAAGTGATGGTGCAGAACAGAGCATGCAACAGATTTGATGTTAACACCAAAATTAAATTAATCACAGATTTTGATTCAAAACAGACAATTCACACCCCACTCATAAAGCTAGTCTTGTTTCACAAAGACTGTGTGAGATTTTTAAAAATAAACTAACAAAATAAAGTAAAATAACGTTCTGTACAAGCTGTTGATCCAGCCTTTGTGCATTAAAAGGAAAGACAGGTTTTTTATACTTTGATCTAACAGCTTTAATGTGAAAAAATGGAGAGGAAAGACCTAATTTGTTGGTTTAGAAAAGTAATGCCACTCATTAATCAGAGCACTGAAGAGAGAAAACATAAAGTGACTTGAGTTGGCTTTTATCACACAGGCCTGATGATAAAATACCCACTTCTACTGGAAGCCCCGCCATCCCAGTTTCATTGAATATACAGTAATTCAATCATGACTAGGAATAATTTATTTGTAACAAGGAAGGCTTCTGTTTCTCCATAATGAGTTGATTATATCTTGTCAGAGGAACCTTAAACCCATCAAATGTCAAATGAATTATATCAAACATATTATTTTCATAGCAGCTGGATATGAGTAACTGATGAAACTGAGCTCTCTATTTTCATTTTGTACTGTGAATGATACAATGTAGCTCATAAAATGGAGCCTGTGACACAAATTCATGCAGGTCCCTAATTTCCTACCTTTAAAAGGTCTGATCCATAAATATGATCTACTAATTTATTTGAAATATTAAGTCATAATTTGCTGGGGGAATTGTACACCAGAACATTCTTGTATAAAATATTTGTTCTTTTTTTTTTAACATTCAAATGAAAGTAACCCCTGTTCACAACTCATGGTCTGATAATGCACTTATCCAAAAAATTAGATTTGAGATAACATTTGATCCCATCTATCTCTAAAATCACTTCCTGGAAAAAAGAGTGTGGCAGAGGGTCTGCTGCAGGGCCAGAGAATGGGAGGCAACCAGAGGAGTATCCAGGTGTCTGTCCCAAAGAAAACAGGGATTAGTTTTACCTCACAGCCCAGACCAGGGCTTTGGGTGCCTGCTTGCACTGGTATATGGTGTTTGCCTGTGGCTAGACCTCTTTGACCTCTCTTGCTGCTCCATCTCACTGGATGGGATTTAGCAGAACTAAGCAGGGCAAAGTGAAAGAGAAGAAAGGACTCCTACCTTGTTGTAGGAACCAACTCTGTGACAAATCATGCTTTTGACACATCACCCCTGAGAGTTTAGTAACGGGATTTTCTAAAGACAGCTGGGCAGCAGGAGGCAGCATCAAAGATGTTTCTGGTTCTCATTACAGATGACTGCATCAAAACTGAGTAAATCCAGGTAAGAATTCACTCAGATTCAGTAAAACTGAAATCAGTGCAACTGTCTCTGCTGGTAATCTAAGCAACACTTTTAGAGACTGAAGACAGACCCTGAATACTTGGACCATGCTGAGACCAACCTCCAAAATCATGAGATAAATGTGGCACAGATAAAAAAGAAGTGGATTTTGCCTATAGGACATCCTCACCCTTGGACAGGGAAGTGAAATAATGTCTCAGTACCACGGTTTTCTTTTCCCAAATCATAGAATCATAAAATGCTTTTGGTTGGAAAGGACATGAAAGATCATCTAGTTCGACCCCCCCTGCCATGGGCAGGGACATTTTCCACTAGACCAGGTTGCTCAAAGCCCTGTCCAACCCGGCCTTGAACAATTCCAGGGAGGGGGCAGCCACAACTTCTCTGGACAACCTGTTCCAGTGTCTCATCAGCCTCACAATAAAAAAATTTTTTCCTTGTCTCTAATCTAAATCTACTTTCTTTCAGTTTAAAACTGTTTCCACTCGCCCCATCACTGCACTCCCTGATAAAGAGTCCTTCCCCATCTTCACTGTAGGACCCCTTTAAGTACTGTAAGGCTACTATAAGGTCTCCCTGGAGCCTTCTCTTCCCCAGGCTGAACAACTCCAACCCTGTCAGCCTGTGTTCTTAGGGGAGATGCTCCAGTCCTCTGATCACCTTTGTGGCCTCCTCTGGACCTGCTCAAGCAGGTCCATGTCCTTCTGGGGGCCCCAGAGCTGAATACAATACTCCAGGTATGACAGCAGAGTAGAGGGGGAGAATCACTTTCCTCAACTTGCTGGTCACGCTTCTCTTGATGCAGCCCAGGATATGGTTGGATTTCTGGAATGCAAGCGCACTTGCTGGCTCATATTAAGTTTTGCATCCTCTAATACCCTCAAGTCCTTCTCTTCAGGGCTGGTCTCAATCTACTCATTGCCCAGCCTGTATTTGTGCATGGGATTGCCTCAACCCATGTGCAGGACCTTGCTTTTGGCCTTGTTGAGCTTCCTGAGATTTACATGGGTCCACCTCCAAAGGTCTTCTTATTTATGAAGTATTTCCTTGTTTTATACAGAATTCCTGTGCTTCTGCAAAGAACCTTGGGGAGGTATTTATTTTCCTTGTGTTTCTGGGTGTAAGGTTCAAGCTAATGGTATTTCTTTGTAGTTGTTAAAATTCAGCTCTTCTTGCTTTGAACAATACTTTACCAGAAAAGAAAAAAGGATGTAGGGTTAATTAATAGAAACTGTACCATCCTATTCATATGAACACACTGCAATGAGTGTAAATGTTGATAACTGTAAGTTTAATAAGGTGGTTATCATTAATAGTAGCTTATAGCAGTCTGCACCTTCCACCAAGAGTTATGGTGTTCAGTTTTAGGAAACATTGCAAGGTGACATGAAGGTTATTACCCAGCACTTTCCCTACTCCTCCCTGTGCATTTTGGTGGGATCTGTGGGCAGACCCCAGAGAAGGAGCAGGGACATGTCTCACTTCAGTAATTCTGGTTCTTTTTCAGACTTGATTATCTTACTCAGTTACAGAATCAAATATAGTGGCTAGTTTATAAGGCACCATAAGGTAAAGGAATCACAGTTGTAAAGTATAAAATTTCCTCTGGTTCATACTAATAGCACTGAAGGAAAATTCAATTATGAACGAGAAAACATATATACATTTAGTAACTGCTATTCCTAGTCCAAATACCAGACTTGAAACCCAGAAGCCCAAACTCAAGTTATTTTGTTCCCGTTAGAGTAAGGACATGCAATAAGTTTATTGAAACATATTTCTGTTAACAAAACTGCTGTATTATCAGTGTGATCATTCTCTTAGTGAATAGAAATATTCTGGAAATTCCCAGAAGTTTAATATTTTAAGAGGAAGTTTTAGAATAATGTTGTGTTTGAAAACTTGCTAAGAACAATATTATTGTTCTTCTCATATTTGATATCCCCTTTATGTTACCACTCTCTCAATTTACAGATTAATGTGTTGCAAAAACTGTATTTTTTTACTATTTTTCCAATGTATTTCTCACTTGTGTTGTTCTGTAAAATCAAACTACCCGTCCCAGGAGCCTGTAGTTGGGAATGTATCTAATATTTTTTTATTACACTGGTAGACTTGAATTCTTCATTAAGACCAGTGAAAAGTCAAAATAAGTGTGTAGACTTCTGTGAGAGCTGTTTTGTTTCCTACACCCTGAAATTAAAGTGGGCCTCCCACTTCTAGAGTCAGCTCTTCAGGAAACCTAGACGCCACTACACTTTAACTGTCTAGATCTAACTGAACTGTGGTTATAGTCAAGTATTTAACAGCATTTCACACTTCTCCTGTCATCTGGATTACATAACAATGTGCTGATTTTATAAACAGCAACTACTCATTTTTGTGGTTGAGTTTTACTGGATGCACAAGAGAAACATCTGACTAAATAAAGCTGGAGACAGGAAAATTGAATGCAGAGGAAGGGCAGGCATTCCTAGGCACATGCAAAACCAAATGGTGCCAGGATTTGCAGACTGCAGTGCCACCACGCAAGGCCCCCGCATACATTTCCAGCCAAGAGACCATAAGAACTCACTTTCTTGTGGTGCTGAAAGTGCTTTTGCTTGGCACGTGCTCTTAAAAACCCTGCAAATGCCACTTATATTATTAAGTATTTAACTATTCAACTGCAGGAGGTTAGCAATGCCAAAAAGCGTTAAAAATCAAAAGAACCCACATGTCTAAACACAAATGTTGGAAGTGTAATAAAACTAGTGAGGCAAACACTCATACAGTGTAAATCAGATGGTTCTGCTGGCTTCAGCAAAGCTCTGTCGGTCTAGGATAATTTAGGCTCTGCTCTGGTAAATACCTCCAAAAGAGACACCTGTATCTTTGCTCCACTCGAGCTCTGTTGAAACAATTTTCTCTAAGCTATTGTTTTAAGTGTGTGGTGTGTTACACTGTGTGATTGCTGTTACTGCTTCAGCAATGTGCAGCAGCATGGAAACTCAGGGACACCTTTTCCTGCTATGTTTCATACTATAACAAAGGATTTCTATTTCTATGTCATTGTACTATGAAGGTGGTAGGAGATACCTCTCTTGGATATGTCAGCTGAGAAGATGCTGGAGAACGTTCATAAACTTAGCTCCTACTAAAAGGTCCTGAATTATCATTTTCTGTAGATTTCATGAGAGCCATGTGAACATAAATATAGATGATTAGAAACAGTATTTGGAGTCTCTACCTAAGAAATCTTTCATATAAGTAGGCTACTCCTCTCTTAGACATGGAAAAGTGAACTCTGCAATTCAAGAAAGCCAAGTGCAATGTCCTGCAAATGGGTCAGGGCAACCCCTGGTATCAATACAGGCTGGGGGATGAAGGGATTGAGAGCAGCCCTGCTGAGAAGGACTTGGGGGTACTGGTGGACGAAAAGCTGGGCATGACCTGACAATGTACATTCACAGCCCAGAAAGCCAGCCTTATCCTGGGCTTCATCAAGAGTAGTGTGGCCAGCAGGTCAAGGGAGGTGAGTCTCCCCCTCTACTCCACTCTTGTGAGACCCCACCTGCTGTGCTGTCTCCAGCTCTGGGGCCCTCAGTATAAGGTCATGGACCTGTTGAAGGGAGACTAGAGGAGGGTCACAAAGACAATCAGGGGGATGGAACACCTCTGCTATGAAGAAAGGCTGAGAGAGTTGGGGTTGTTCAGCCTGGAGAAGAGAAAGCTCCTGGGGAGACCTTACTGTGGCCTTTCAATACTTACAGGGGCCTATTGTGATAGGACAAGGAGTAATGGTTTAAAATTGAAAGAGGGTAGATTTAGACTAGATATAAGGAATAAATTTTTTTACAGTAAGGGTGGTGAAGCACTGGAAGAGGTTGCCTGGAGAGGTGGTAGATGCCCCATCCCTGGAAACAGTCAAGGTCAGGTTGGACGGGGCTCTGAGTAACCTGGTATAGTTGAAGATGTCTCTGTTCATTGCAGGGTGGTTGGACTAGGTGACCTTTCAAAGTGCCTTCCCACCCAAACTTTTGTATGATTCTGTGAACTCCCAAGGATTAGAAAGTACCTCTTTAAGGTTAATGCTTTAGTGGTGATATAGAACTTAGTGTTTCAAAAAACAGATCAGTGTAGCCCATATAAGTGGACATGTTTCTGTATATCATGGACAACCTCTCCATAATGCTTGCTATAGGAAGTGTACCAACCCTCAGTCCTATTTTCTTCCAAGCTGACTGACTGGTCTTTTAGAGGTAGTGATAAGATAAGGCTGGAGCATAGCTTTTCTTATATGATTCTTGTATTATCCAACATGACCTATGTTAAGCCACATATCTGTGAAAGAGAGTTTCATCTTTTTTGTTACCTTATGTCTATAATGGCACCTCTTGTGTTCACATTTTGAAGGCAGCAGTTATGGAAAGGCCCTGCAACCAGATTATGTCTCCTAGCACTGACAGGGGTTCAGAGATGACGTGCTGGAAGGCACATTTCCAGGGACCAGACCATCACAGGCTCTTCTCATCCATGAAACTTAAGACTATTTGGGGGATATTCAGGATATGGCCTTGTGAATACCCATACATAGCAGTAATGCATGGAACAGCCAGTTCCTCATTCATTACCGTGTAACCTGGCATGTGGCATGTCATGTACCACAACAGGTAAGTCAAGAGGTCTGCATATCCTTAAAGTACAAAAGAAAAAGTGTGGGATTCATCCGACTAAGTAAGGATGCTTACAGTGTAGGGACTCACAGCCAAGAAAATCATCTTGGTTCCCTTTATAGTCAGCAGAGAGCCTGCCATTGAAGTGTATGAAGCTATCTCAACTTAAATAGGTGATGTTAGGAGATCAAATGAATGCCAGTCAGCCTTCATTGGCTCATATTGATTGCACCTTAATGAGCCTGAACAGAAGCCAAACAAGTAGCTAAGGGCTATCTCAAATTCAAACACCCATGCTCTAGACACCCAAAGTAAGCTGAGATAAATCCGAGTTCAAATATGCTAAAAGAAACATTATATCCATGTAACTTAGAGGGAAAAAAACCCTTTTTTTCCTATAGTTTCAAAGTTCAGTCAAATGTATAATCAAGGTGAAGTTTCTGTAACATAGTAGTGCAGTAATAAGTAGTGTATGAGTGATTTTGGTTCCATTTTTGGCTCCCATTTCTCATTATTCCACTTTCATATCAGGATGCAACCTTGGGGATACACCACCTTAACCACCCATTCTCTTCCCTCATTCACTGTAGAGCTTGATTCTAACTCTCACTGTAAAACTTAAAGTCACCAGTTCTGTTGGAATTGTTGACAAAAATAATTTTAACCAGTTTTGTTGTTTGTTTCTTATTTTCCAGAAGCACAGTAGTGGTTCAAAGATGGTGTCTCATTACAGGCTTAAGAATAGGGGCTTCAGAGCTCACTCTGGACTGAGCCACTTAGAGCTGGACCCTGTCCTTCCATGTAGGAAAGCCATCACACAAGTCAGATCATTCTTTTGTGGACCAATGACTTAGAAAATGCCTTAAGGACAGTAGCCTGGTGAGACAGCTTTGCATGGATCTTTGCCACTTATTGGATGCTGTTTCTCTTGGATTTAAGCTGTTGCATCCAGACCAAAATTCTTAAACTTGATGCAGAGCTCACGTCTGAGGCTTTTACTTTCCTTTTTTGTTTGTGACTCATTGCCAGATGACATGGAAATGTTAAGCGATCTCAGGAAAGCTGGTAGGAAATGTGCTGCTAGGGGAACTTTCAACACAGTAGGGGGAGATTTTTTCAGCAGAAGTCAACATTTTTTTCCTTTTTTTAACAATACATGGCTGAGTTTATGGAAAACACTCAGGTCTATGATAAATATATGCAAGAGACTTCCACTTGTTGTCAATAGATTTCTCTTTGTTCCAGCTGTCTGCAGCTTCTTATCCTTAAACCCCAGTTTCTTTTGTTGCCGAAATTTTTGGCTGTGAGATAAGGTTCCACCTTGTTACAGTAATTTAAAAACACCTGTCATCATATATTTTCATACAGCAGTTACACTGGAACTAATCCCCACATAATCTTCTTAATATGAGATACTATGGGCTTACTCTACAGATAGGGGTTTTGCATTTCATGTCTCACTACGTTTAGAACTTAATTTTACTTCTGATACTTCCATAGTATGTCTAAATGTGTCTTTCCTTGGGATATTTGTTCTTCATCAATTTTAGGGAAGAAAAATAAGCATTACAGTTTCTTATTTTCTTTTAAATAATAATATTCTTTCCAAGTGATTATCACTGGTCTTCCCTTTGACCCATTTGAACCCCAGCCTTTGTAAACAGCATGGTGCTCCCCACTTGTTCTCCATGGCAAGATGAATAGCTGTGTGTTCACATTTGCACTGCCTCAAGGATGAAGAAAAACACTTAAACACATGCTTGATTTTAAGCATGTGTCCATACCCTGTTGATAACCAGACACCTTCAGAGTTACATACAAGCAAGTAAACAATAGGATAACAAACTTTAATTTAGAAAACAATTTCCAATATATCATTTGTTTTTCTCTGTTATAAATATACCATTATCCACTTAGTAATTAAACTTGTTTATTCAAAATTCTTTTGCCTTCCTTCCTGACTGAAAGCCATCAGCTATTTGAACTCTCATAGGCATCATTTTATTTTATCGTACACACTGTTGGTCTCATCTTTATTTCTGGTTCACCATTTTTTGTGGGTTTTAACCACTATTTTAACCTCTTTTTAAATATTTAACTATATTTGATTATCCACAGATTTTATTTATTTATGGGTCATGAATATTTCCTATCTGTACATGGTCTGTATGCAGAGGGCTACCTGGTTTAGAAGTATGTGCATATTTTGGAGCATATAAATACATTCAATACAACCCTTTGGTTTAAAAAGCAATAAGGTGGTAAGATAAAGTAATCATCGGTTAGGAATTGCCATTATTAAGGATGACTATACAACTTCAGTTAAACCTTGTGCACACACGTTATCAAATAGTCTTTAATTACAGAATGACAGATTTTTTTTCCATGTGCCCTCTTTATTGTGCAAAAGCAATTATATTAATTGAATCCACATCTTGCATTTTCTCCCTTCAACCTCACTAATCAGTATCTGTTTTCATGCTTTGTTTAGCACACCATCTTCCAACACTGCTCCAAATACAGATTCTCTGGATTTTACCTGATTTCTTCCCATTCATTGGAACACTGTATTTCTGTGATGCCTTTTAGAGGGAGTATCCCAAATTGTGGATTGAGATCCTTTGAACACCTAGACCAAATACCAAATGAAACAGTGCTGCAAACTTTGCTTCATTAAACAGATCTTTGGAGAAGAAGCTGTTATTCTCCTACAGGCAGAAAAAGTGACAGTAGTCATGATGTTTTATTACCCTTCTGGTGTCCAGCTATTTTTTAATGCACCATCTCTCCCAGTCTCTGAAAACCAGTTTCAAATTCAGATCTCTCCCAGGAGTATGGGTTTCATTCAAACCCAGGAACACACCTGTGGTACAGACATGCATCTTGTCCATGCTCTAACTCCAAACTGAGATGACACAGCAGAGAACATCAGCTTTCTGCATCCTCTTCAGTTTCTCACCTAGTTTCCATGAAAACAAAGCCCAGGTTGTAGGCCAGAGACAGCTGTGAGGCACTCAAAGCAGACTCCTCACCTGGACTGTAAGGGAGGCTGGACTACAACATCCATCATTTCAGTCTTCTTTCCTGCCAATCTCACTCTTACCTAACAACCCCTTAATGAGCCCTATTGGCTTTTTGAATAAATTTCAGTTCATTTGTCCCAAGGTCCCTTGGGTCATTTACCTAGCAGAAAACAGCACTACAAGTTTCTTCACAGCTGGAAACAGTGGTGATACATTGCAGTACTTCATGGTCAGTAAGAACAACAGTAAGAAACATAAGGAGGAATAACTGAAGTCTTGGTGAAAAAAAATCTAAACAAGATTTGTTCATAGCCAAATTTAGTCACTGCCTGTGTTGTTTTGGCACATCCAGAGACATTTCTTGTACCAGTATGCTGCCATCTTTTCCCTGTTGGTCTGGCTTTCATCCCATCTGAAGTTGAAGGAAGATACCCTGCCATCACCACACCAGGATTTGGGTATCAGACCAGAGGAGGGAGGATCACTGCTCTCAGCTGATACATGCTGATGAGGCAGTCTGGAGCAGAAGTTGCGGGGAGAGGTGTACTCAGCTCCTGCTGCGCCAGCTTAGCATGAACTCAGTGAAGAGAGAGGCTTTGGAAGGTCACCTGCCCAAAATAAAATTCAGAGCATCTGTTAACTAAGATTTTTCATTTATTTATAGCTTAGCTACTTATGCTGGGATTTTCAATATGATGACAGCAAGAGATCTATCACTAACAAAGCTCACAAACTGCTGAATTTGAAACACTTACTTCGAAACATATTTTCCATAAAACATGGTTCAATAGGGGCAAAACTGCATATTTTTCCCCTAATCTTTTTCATGAAAATAGTTGAACCACTTTTTGCTGGAACTTACAAGTAATTCCCTCTTAGACATATTCACAAAAAGTATCTCCTGAAACAGAGAATTGTCTAAAAACTTAAATAAAATTGCTTACCCTTGGTGAAGATAAAGTACTGAAATAGGAGACATAGTATGAAATGTCAGGCAAACTTGACTATTTATTTTCAAATAGCTAGTTCTCTACAGCCCATAAAATGCATATAACATACACAGTTGAACCCATACACATACTCTTATACATTAACTTATGTGTTTAGGTTTAAACTGATCATTTTCTTCCATGCCTTCTGACTTCCAAGGTGCAGAAAATGAAGTTTTCAGCACTGTACAAAATGCTGCAGACAGATGCCTTATGTCAATGTGTATGTGGCTCTCATTCATTTTACAGACATGCTATGCAGGAAGGGAATACTTGCTGGTAGCATTGCTTGAAATCTACCTCTCTCCTGGAAGGACAGCTCAGAGCCATGAATGTCATTTCAGCAAATGGCCACAGAAATGGCCCTGGCTTCTGCAAATGTACAAGTATTCACTATTGAACTCATGTTACAGAAACTGCAATAATTTAGGCTTGTATTTTCACTGGAAATTATGACCTTGACAATATTTTGGACCACTTCTCTAAAAGCAGTACCACTTACCACCCTTTCCAGCTTCAGATGTTGAAAATTGTGAGATTCAGACCTGGGAATGACTCTACCACTTTTAACATAAAGCTAATCAAGCACCATATACAAGATTAATTCAACATTTGTGAATGTGGACCAAAGGCAGACACTACACAAAGGGCTTTATATTCTTCATGGCATTTTCCCCTTAGTGTCAGGGCCTTGAGCACATCTCTCCAGAGCGAGAAGTGATAGCCTGTCCTTCCTTTCCCTTGGCATTTGCTTTTAAGCTGAGGCTTTACTGCTGATCCTCACCTGTGCAATGTTGCAGGTGCATCACAGCTATGTCCCTGCCTGGTCTTGTACCTTCTCTCTTCTAGCTTTCTTCACAACAGTTCTTACCAACAAAGGTAGACTCAGCCAGATGAGCTCCTTAACTCCAGAAAGGTGATGTACTTGGGGACTTGAGACTTAGAACATGCATGCAGTCTGGTAAATTAAGTAAATTCAAGAGTTTCACACTGCTACCTTTAGACTGATGATTTTCTTAAACTCCATTTGTATAATCTGCTCTTTTGATATCATGGCCTTTCTAGTTAATTTCCATGCTTATGGAAGACTTGGCTTTGCTTCAAGTTTCTTGTTCTTTATTTTATTGCTGAATGAACATTCAGAGATCTCCATTGGTCTTCCAGGACTTCATGACTGTTTATAAATGGTATTTTTTTCCCTCCTTCCCATTAACTTTTTTGCCTGCACAACTAGACAGACTTCAGCTCTCAGCAGTAACCAAACTACTAAATTTGTAGCACAGCAATGTCTTGGGGGTTTTCACGGTTTGGTTTTGTTTCTCTACAGCATATTTTAAAGGGAGCTATTTATTCTGGCTGTAAAGCCTAAGCCATTGGTGATTTAGAGCTATAACAATATTGATGCAGATGAGCCTCTGTGGAGATATTTGATGACATTATGTAAATGTAATCAATGGGCTCAATAAAGCATAACAATAATAAAATACTGTTCACATTATATATAAATAAATGCACACAGACACATGTATGTGCTTCCTACATAATTACTGTAACCCTGCCTATTTATACTACTGATCTTCCAGCTTTCTATATGCCACCTCCATAGTGTCTGTTTATGTTGCCTTACTGAATCCATAACATCTGACTAACTGATTAGGATCCTGACTTATGCCAGAAAAGCATGAATCTTCTGAGAGGGAGGAAAAAGAAGTTGAAACTAGAGCAACTCATAGTTGTCAAATGTTGCAGTTCAGAATTTTAAGTGCTTCTTTTTTAAAAGAGAAACATTTCAGCAATTTTTTTGTGACATTCTGTCTACATTTTAACTTCAGTAGAGGAAGATGAGTTTATAGTCTTCAAAAAGAGAAAAAAAAAGAATAAAATATTGTTGGAGGTTTTGTTGCCAGACTATGACATTAACTCTCTAATTTAAAACTTCTGCAATTATGGATTGGAGCTGGATTATCAGGTAGTACAGTATCTGGGCACATGAAGAAGAAACAAAGAATGGAGGAAGGTATGATAGACCAATGCTTGCCCAACTTCAAGATACCTGTAATCTGCATAGAATTCTGGGGGGGTATATAGATGTTGAAATGTTTATGTGTTTATATGAATCCTGATCTTGGGAGGACCTCAGGAAACTCTGCAGTCCTTCATGTTCCATAACTACTTAAGCCTCAATATTATGTAGTGTTTCACTTCATGTTACTGCTTAGATTTACGTTGGAGATGATTAATAATTTGGGGCTCAATGTGATCATAACTAGAAGATTACACAATGTGCAATTATATTAAGAAAATACATAGTATTTCTCAAAACATATGGTATAATATTATTTCAGTCATGAAGGTCATAAAAGGATGACAGCCACATAATACTACTCCTGGGACAGCAATGGAAGAAAGCTAGTTTAGTGATTAAGGAAGAAACATGAGAACAAAACTGGCTAGAAAGAAAAATTGCATTTGGAAAAATGCTGATATTTCAACATTTGCTTCCATACTGCTTCAGGATATACTTTTCATAACATACTGTAGAGAGAACCAAGATCATTCCATCATCATTAACCAGGTTCAAGGAATGATGACTTTCATCAGGAAACCCCTTCTGATCTGATCCAAGAACTCATAGGGGTCTCCTTGTGAATGAATGGATTCACAGGGTCTCCAAGTGCTAGGTGATTAGTGAGGCTGTGCAGTCAGTCTCACTCTGGCTTAATTGAAATTTGTTGCTCAAAATGGAACAGGTCCTAAAAGAGGGAGTGATGCTCTAGCCCATCAGTTAGAACTTTTGGGTCAAAAGTGGGAACTCAGAGTTCACTTGTCTTTTCTGAAAAAGCCATCAAGAGTGTCCAGGATGCCTTATGTTTCTCTTTGAAGAAAAACCAGATTTAGGCACAATTTTTACTACAATTTGCATGTGCCCAGGTCTTTGTCTTTGGGATTTCTGAGTTCAAATACAATCTCTTGTTTTTCTGTAGGCATTTTATATAGATGGTGGAAAGAGATAGTAGCTGACAATTTAGATTAAGTTTTAGATGGGCTGAGTAGTCCTCTGGAGATAATTATCTCTTTCTGATAGCTATTTAGTGAAACAGTGTTGACTCATAACTTAGTTGTCTCATTTAGTTGTTTAATCTTCTTGACTATGAATTTCACCTCTCCTCTTTAAATGTGTAATTCTCCCTCTCCCTAACATGGAAGCTATAAAAAATCAATGTAAAAATGATCACAAACTAGATGATAGATGCAATTACTTCTGTATTGGTACCAGAGCAGAAACACAAAGTATCTTTTTTAGTGTGGGGAACACAGCCGAAACAACACTGGCAATTATTTTTACATAGGACATGGGGGAAAAAAGAAAAAGAAAATTGAGAGAGGAATTCAGAGCCACAAAATTCATAGATTTCTAACAAAATAGAAGAGAGTGTACTGAAAAGGAAAAAAGCTGATCTGGAAGGAGGAAATGAGATGAAGAATGGACATGGGACGGTACACTTAGTCTGAGAAAAGACAAGAAGAAACCTCTGTTACTGTGTTTCAGTATCACTTGACTTCAAGTGCCACTAGGAATGTAAACAAAGGGAAGTGTTAACTAAATTCTCCTCCCTTTCTTTCAACCTCTTCAAAAAGTGTTTGGGTCAAATTTCAGGCAAAGAACTGGAAGGACTTTTTTCTCTGCCCAAGTGAGTTGCTGGTTCATAGCACAAGTTTGAATTCATGAAGGTAGCTAAGTTATTTATAAACACATTCCTCCTCTTTTTGAGTTTAATTATCATGTTATCAGCAACTTGGAACTTGACATAAATCTCAAGGTAGAAACTGCTTGAGAAGAAGTCGGTCCAGTGATTATTCTTTCTTTAAAAAAAAAAAAAAAAAAAAAAAAGAAGAGGGAGAGAGAAAAGAAAACCATAGAAGTCTTTGAAACAGCTGGGGTCAAAGGAACTGTGCTTTCTTCTAATTGTCCCAATAAATTTTAAAGATGTTATTACTCTGTAGTGATTAAGAAATGGTAAAAAGAGATGCAATACTATAACATCAAGGCCATCAAGCTTAATAGTCCTTAACTGATTGTCACCCCGCCCCAACAAAAATAGACATGCTGTTCGCTTCTTTCCCGTCCCTCCTCCATTACCCTCCCCGCCCCCCCCCCCCCCAAGGCTTCTAAAAGCACCTCCAGCAAAACCAAGGGGAATTTATACTTCCTGCAATAAAATCCAAAGAACAGAACAGCTGGCAGCTGAACTTAAGATTGCTAAAACAAACATTGTGACATTGATGTGGGGAGGGATTTGGTTATTATTACAACACGGCATGACTGGTTCTGCAGGGAAAAGATGCAAGCAGAGCTTTTTTTTTCCAGCATGCAAACAAAAGGCTTTCAAAAAAAACCCAGTAAAACAACAAAAGCAGCACTGTTTGCTCTAAAAATACCTAGAAGAAAAAAAAAGAAGCAATAAGCAAAATTCACAGTGTTGGCTGCCTAAAATTTAGAGTTGAATGACTGAAATTGCATAAAGATTGTTCCACAGAGATGTTGTTGCAAAGAGGCCAGACAGGATCATTATTAATTCATCTACTCTGACAAGTACAAAATATGTAAATGAATACATTATATCATAACAATTCTATACATATTACACTCAGTTTCTCTGGTGTATTGAATCCTGTTGTCTGTGATAACTTATAGCAATCTTCCAGAAACTAACCAACTTTATGCTGAAACCACCCAACTTTATGCTAAAGGTTTCTCCAGACAGCCTATCACTATACAAATTGAGGTAGTGATGGAGGAATAATAACTAGTCAAAGGTTGGATTGATGACAATGGGTGGTAGATTTATAACAATAGCAAGTGGATTAATACTCCAGCGTTACATGCTTTTTTGGTTATTATTTCACAGCAGAATACGTTACATTGTAGATCCCAACTTGAGTATCAGTTTCCATAAGGTTCAAGGACAACCTCTAATGCTTGTTTAACTTCCCTCTAAAATCTGGAACTCCCAAGACAGAGAGTTAGGAGAGGTAGATTTCTAACTGCCACCTCTCTCCACTGAGGTTAGGCACCTAAATTAGTGGCCTGTAAATGAGTTTATTAGATAACTACAGTCACACTTTCCAAATAACTCTGCATTGAGAGCACTGGCTGACAGCTCTTGACTTTTTCCTGAATCTGATGCCTTTTATTGATTTCTTCAAAATACAATGGTGTTTTTTTCTGCAGGATCCCATTATAATGAGCACTGTAGCCTTATACACTGTGTAGGTTAAAAAAACAATCTAAGTTCTTGTTGTTTGCACTTGCTACTCTTTTATCCTGTGTGAAAAGCGACATTATCTGGCATAATTTGCACTGAGTTGATTCTATTTTTCTGGGTGGAATTAAAAGCTTGAGGTGATATTGCAAGATTGCACATGCTGAAAAA
Organism: Strix aluco; assembly: GCF_031877795.1. Classification (NCBI taxonomy): domain Eukaryota; kingdom Metazoa; phylum Chordata; class Aves; order Strigiformes; family Strigidae; genus Strix; species Strix aluco. Next base: position 10,468,831 of record NC_133931.1, on the reverse strand, counting down.
TGTTACAGTAATGACATAGAAAATTACCAGCCATCCAAAAAGGTATGAAAAAAAAAAAAGTGTTTCCTTGTTCCGTGCTTGAGAAAATGGGTTCAGGTTTGGGTTAATCAAAGATTTAATCAAAAGTGTCAACATCTCAATTGAAGTGAGATAAAAAGCGTATAAAATACAGAGTGCCATTTTTTGGAATGCATAAAGTATATAAATAAACAAAATAATAAAAAAACCCGTTTACACTGTTGGTTTTTTTTTTAAGGTGAATCTGTTTGTTCATGCCTGTCCCAAAGCTAAGCGGCTCTGGCTTCAAGGGAAAGGAAATGTTCTGCTTCAGATTCCAGCTATGACAACCTGCCTGTTCATCACCATCTTCAGTTAGTAATACTGCACCCAGGTCATTGCACATTGCACAGCCCTCTTCCTGGTAGCTATAGTAGAGGACAAAGATAGACTAATCTCTCAAGTACACAAGAAAGGAGTGGTGGAACATAGGTTAGTAGCCTAGGGAAAAAATAACACCACTGCTTCCTAGTTGGGTGGTGAATCAGAAGTCCCCACAACTCCAGATGCTGCTTCTGACACCCAGATGGTTCCTTGGTGGTTTTTACCTTTTCCGAACAGGTGTGACAAATTTGTTTGATGATGAATTACACTGGGTTTCATGGTTGAATTTTCAGTTAAAGAAGAGAAACCCACTGGTGCTTTTTCACCTGAGAAGCTTTGTCAGGGACATTGACATAACCCAAATATTAACCACATTATCTTCCAGCTTCATTGTTTAAAATAGCTTTCTAAGTTTCAAAACAAATACATGGGGCTGAAACAAGGCCCTTAAAAGAAAAATTCTCAGTCATATTTTAATTTATATGTAGCTGAACACAATAAAGTCCTGCAAGTGTCCACATTGAGAATAGTAATTCCCACCCTTTCACTTGTGTCTTTGAAACTGGAGTTTAGATTCTGGTTTAGCTTTAAGTTTGACATTGGTTTCAATGGATCTAAATGTATGCAGGAAGCTGCCTACAGGCTTGATTAACTTTCTGAAGCAGAACACAGAAAAGACATCCTGAAATGTATAGTTTTACAATTGTTGTGCAAGCTGGGCACTTTTTCCTTGAGTCTAAACTAATTCTGTGGTGTAAGCACACAAGACCAGCTACACCATCTCACACCAAAGGTCAGTCTAGCCCTGTTGTAGATCCCTGTGGAAGAGCTAGGGAAAGCATTCAGGGATACTTTCCCAGAATACTATCCCAGCTGCCAATAATTTGTAATTCAGTGATGTTCTAAACCAGACTTCAAGTTTTTATACTTAATAGCCCTCAATGGATTTTTCCTTCATGAGCTGGTCCAGTTCCTTTCTGAACCCAGATCCCACACATCCTGTGGGGAGCAGTCCTACAGCTTAACAACATGCTGTGTGAAGAGTTGTCTCTGGGCTTTCTTCCTGATACTTTCACATGACGTCCTCTTGTTCTGCAAGAGGCAGTAAACAATCACTACTTTTTCACTTTCCCTGTATTGTTTATGATTTTAGAGACTTCTATCATTACTGTCTATTCTCTGGGCTGAAGAATCATAACCACTTAGTGGTTACCCAACAGGAGCTGTCCATATATTCTACCATCCATTCTCCAACCTCATGCTTTTTTTGTGACTGACAATGTGATCTCACAGATTAGATTTAAACTATATGGCCAGATCAGCTCTGTCAGAAAGAGCTTCAGCAGCCCAGGTAGGATCTTCCTACAGAACTCATGCCAACTTTGATTCTTTAGTGGAAATTATAAAATTGATAATATTCTAAATGAGCATCTCTCTACGGGTCTTCATGCTATGTCTTCTGTTGGGACAAGAAGCAGAAATACAGAGATCTTCCAAATTAATACTAGGAGAAGTAGGGGGAGATGGAACCTTGCTACCTTACTGTGCATCAAAGTAATCATAGGAATATTAAATTTTTTAAGAATCTGCTGCTGAAGCAGCACAAAGACACCCACTATGTCTAATTCTATAACTTGCACTGCCTCAGGCTTTCATTCTATCTGTATTCATGTGTTGTTTTCTACCTTATCCTTTGTTCACAAGCTGTTTGGGACACATCAGCTCTTAGCTGGAAAAGGCCAGTGTAAACTCCAATATAAATAAAAATGTTAGTAACAAATCTGTAACCACTCGATTGTTTCTCTGTATTCAATGGAACTTCTGTAGCCCTGGAACTTTACCTACTCCTGCAATTCTGACTGTGTCCTTTCCTTTCCAAGGACAGTCTAACATTTCACACTGTCACTTCCCCACATCCTCAGTCAATTAATTCCCTGGCTACTTATAGCGTGGAAAGGAACGACATAGATAGTGTATATGTTATCCAAACAATAGCAGGAAATTTCTTATGATTTTACAAGAATTATGTTCCATAAAAATATTGTCAGTCAATTTCATGTTTTATGGTTAATAACACCTAATGTCTTTTCATTAGTAAACTGTGATCTTAAACGTATGCAGCTTTAGCTAACTTAATAGGAAGATATACTTAAGCCTTGAAGGCTGATGTATTATAGAGGCACCACGCTACGCATGAGGGTAAACCATTCAGGGGCTGTTTTTGTAGTGTCAAGGAAGAAACAGCGAGTGTACGTCATCACATCTCAGTGCTGTTTCACACATGACTGTGTACAAAAATCCTTCTGTCCCTTGTGGATGTTGAGCAATAATGATATAATGAAAGTTTATATGCATATTTGTTTATAAGCACTTTTGTCATAGTCATTTAGAGGGGATGGATGGCTGTTAGGCAACTTCCAACTATGTTTTAAAGGGAGCCTTTTAATGCATTCTTTAAAGCATTGATTTTTTCACTGGCAGCCATGAGGAATTCTTTAATATTCTCCTTTTCTCTTTTAGGATGTCTCAGGAACATGAGACAATTTTCCAGCTATTTTTAGTTAAATAAACATATATGTCTAAGCATCCTGGACTTGGTCATGACTATGGCGTGGTAGGGAATAAATAGATAGTCCAGATCCCAAAGAGTCTAAATTAGAAGACTGAAGACAGATAAATGTAGGCAAGCAAACATACAAACTACATCAGACCAACAAAATCACTTCTCCTGGTAGGCAGTTATGACTCTATTAGGCCAAAATGCTTTGAAGAAATCAGTATGTGCTTTGATGACATGAAAGTTTTTGAAGTTATGTCATTGGCTGTACTGGCCACCGTTAAAATATCCAGTTCTTTTTTGTCACCTACCATTGACATGAAGTAGTTGGAGGATAAATTAATGCATGGAAGCAGCTTTGGAAATGCTCTACAGCAAAACACACATGCATTGCTAAGGTGAATGTGAAGAACAGGGCTGAAATATGTTCTCTACTGCAGGCCTGGTGTGGGTTATTTGCCAGGGAAACATTGAAGTTTCTTGAAGAGTGTTTAAGAAAGATCAAGAAAAGAACTGTTGAAATATTGAATAAAATATTTCAGCAGAGCTTCTTGAATTTAACCAGTAAACTCTGCTGAATTGCTTGTCTAAAAATATAAACTTTTGCATTAAAATTCAGTAACACTCGATTGTGTTCTGGTCCATGTTTTTGCAAGTAGCAGACAATGAGAGATGAGGAATTTCACCTAAGCAGGAGGACTGCTGGTTGAAGAATGATTAGCCACTGAAGTTTCTTAACAGTGTGCCAGGATTGTGTCTTACCGACACTCCCCATAAGGAAATGAAGCTGCATCAGCCAGAAAACCCCTTGGTAGCTGTCAGAGAACAGTAAAAGCACTAATTTTTTACTCTGTTTAATATATACTTGGGAGGGGGATTTCAGCCAGGTGTGCGTATTTTTTGAGAGGAAGGTACAGAAGGAACATATCTTCATTCTATGACTGTTTTTAGACAGCTACAGCTAATCCTGGGGAACAGGAAGAGGGAAAGAGCAGTAATGGTGACTAATGGGATTCTGCAGAGCCCTGCTCATGAACACAGAACTGAGGAACACAGAAACAGTTTCCCAATTTTAAGTTATACAGTTTTAAGAAGGTTATCTTACTAGACCTCTCTAGTGGTTTCCTTACACTGTGTACCATCTGAACCTAGTCTATAAGTTTTTTAAGTCAAAGGCAATCTCTAAATGACCTCTAAATGCAAAAAGGTGCTGGGGACATCAGCCCATCTGAAGTGCATGTATACCAATGCACACAGTGTGGTGACAAACAGGAGGAGCTTGAAGCCATGATGAAACAGAAAATTATGATGTAGTGACTATCACAGAAACATGGTGGGATGTCTGCCATGACTGGAGTGCACCAATTGATGTCTACAAACTCTTTAGAAGGGACAGACAAGGAAGGAGAGGTGGTGGGGTGGCACTGTATGTTAGGGACTGTTATGATTACTTCAACACAAGTGTAGTGAAGACAGGGTGGAGTGTCCTTGTGTTAGAATCAGGAGGAAGGCCAACAGGGCAGATGTCGTAGTGTGAGTCTATTACAGGCCACCCAACCAGGACAGAGAGGTGGATGAAATATTCTATAGGCACTTAGGAGAAATCTCACGATCGCTTGCCCTTGTTCTTGTGGGAGACATTAACTTCCCAGACATCTGCTGGAAATACAACACAGCAGAGTGGGACCAGTCACGGAGATTCCTGGAATGTGTGGGAGATAACTTCCTGACACAGCTGGTGAGTGAACTGACCAGAGAAGGTGCCCTGCTGGATCTCCTCTTTGTGAACAGAGAAGGACTGGTGGATGATGTGGCAGTTGGAGGCCGACTAGGGCACAGCTATCATGGAATAATAGAGTTCTCTATTCTTAGAGAGGCCACGAGAGGGCTAAACAGAACTGCCATCCTGGACTTCCAAAGGGCTGACTTTGTCTTGTTTAGGCACCTGCTTGACAGAATCCCTTGGGAGATGGTCCTGAAGGGTATAGGGGTCCAGGAAGGATGGACACTCTTTAAGAAGGAAGTCTTAATGGCACAGGAGCAGGCTGTCCTCAGGTGCTGTAAGAGAAGCTGGTGGCAGAGAAGGCCACCCTGGCCGAACAGGGAGCTTTGGCTGCATCTCAGGGAGAAAAGGAGAGTTTACAGCCTTTGGAATAAGAGACTAGCCACTCAAAATGATTACAAAGATGCTGTGAGGCTATGAAGGGTGGAAATCAGGAGGTCTGAAGCCCAGTTAGAAATTAATCTGGATTCAGCAGTCAAAGATAACAAGAAATGTTTCTATAAGTATGTCAGTAGCAAAAGAAAGACCAGGGAGAGCCTCCATCCCCTGTTAGATGCAGGAGGAAACATGGCAATGAGTGATGAGGAAAAGGCTGAGGTTCTTAATGCCTTCTTTGCCTCAGTCTTTAATAACAAGACTAGTTGTATTGAGGGAATCCAGCCTCCTCAGGTACAAGACAGAGACTGGGAGAACGATATCCCCCGCATTCCAGGAGGAGATAGTCAGTGACCTACTGCATCACATAGACACACACAAGTCTATGAGGGACCGGATGGGTTACACCCGAGGGTGCTGAAGGAGCTGGCTGGGGTGCTCGCCAAGCCACTTTCCATCATTTACCAGCAGTTCTGGCTGACCGGGGAGGTCCCGACAGATTGGAAATTGGCCAATGTGACACCCATCTATAAGAAGGGTCGGAAGGATGATCCAGGAAATTACAGCCCTGTCAGCTTGACTTCGGTGCCCGGGAAGCTGATGGAGCAGCTCATCCTGAGTACCATCATACAACACATGCGGGACAACCAGATGATCAGGTCCAGTCAGCATGGGTTTATGAAAGGCAGGTCCTGCCTGACAAACCTGATCTCCTATGACAGGACAACCTGTTTATCGGATGAGGGAAAGGCTGTGGATGTAGCTTACCTTGACTTCAGTAAGGCCTTTGACACCGTTTCCCACAGCATTCTCCTGGCAAAACTGGCTGCTCATGGCTTGGATGGGCACACGCTTTGCTGGGTAAAAAACTGGCTGGATGGCTGGGCCCAAAGAGTTGTGGTGAACGGAGTTAAATCCAGTTGGCAGCCGGCCACGAGTGGTGTCCCCCAGGGCTCGGTTTTGGGGCCACTCCTGTTTAACATCTTCATTGATGATCTAGATGAGGGGATTGAGTGCACCCTCAGTAAGTTTGCAGATGACACCAAGTTGGGTGGGAGTGTTGATCTGCTGGAGGGTAGGGAGGCTCTGCAGAGAGATCTGGACAGGCTGGAGTGATGGGCTAAGGTCAACTGCATGAGGTTCAATAAGGCCAAATGCCGGGTGCTGCACTTGGGCCACAACAACCCCCAGCAGCGCTACAGGCTTGGGGAGGAGTGGCTGGAGAGCTGCCAGTCAGAGAGGGACCTGGGGGTGTTGATTGACAGCCGGCTGAACATGAGCCAGCAGTGTGCCCAGGTGGCCAAGAAGGCCAATGGCATCCTGGCTTGCATCACAAATAGCGTGACCAGCAGGGACAGGGAAGGGATCTTACCCCTGTACTCGGCACTGGTGAGGCCGCACCTCGATGACTGTGTTTAGTTTTGGGCCCCTCACTACAAAAAGGACATTGAATTACTCAAGCGTGTCCAGAGAAGGGCAACGAAGCTGGTGAAGGGTCTGGAGCACATGTCGTACGAGGAGCGGCTGCGGGAACTGGGGGTGTTTAGTCTGAAGAAGAGGAGGCTGAGGGGAGACCTCATCGCCCTCTACAACTACCTGAAGGGAGGTTGCATAGAGTTGGGGATGAGTCTCTTTAACCAAGTAATGAGTGATAGGACAAGAGCTAATGTCCTCAAGTTGCACCAGGGAAGGTTTAGACTAGATATTAGGAAACATTTCTTTACAGAACGGGTTGTTAGGTGTTGGAATGGGCTGCCCAGGGAGGTGGTGGAGTCCCCATCCCTGGAGGTGTTTAAGAGTCGGGTTGACATAGTGCTTAGAGATATGATGTAGTTGAGAACAGTCTATGTTAGGTTAATGGTTAGACTAGATGATCTTCAAGGTCTTTTCCAACCTAGATGATTCTGTGATTCTGTGATTCTAAGTACTCTCCCTTCTGGGCCAGGACCACTGAACCCTATTTTAAAACAAATGATAAATTAAAAAATGCTGAAGATGCTGATTCTTGGATAAACTGATTTGCGGCCATTTCATCTGGATTATCTCTATTTAAATTTGTTAGTAAGAAAGTTAATGTTTTATCCTTTAGAATATCTTCTCCTTTTCTTATACAGGAGCTCATTAATGGAGGTTATGTACTTCCGGTGGAGCCTGTATTGCCATTAATATAACAGCCTCCAGGGAGCAACCAGAGGCAGCACACAGGTAGTCTTGTGTAACAGAAGAAGAAATGTTAAATGTGAAGCTAAACCCTTGTGGATGGTCTAGTCACAAGAATTTGTTTCACTTCTACCCACTGCATTAGGGACCTCACAAGATACTTCATTAGGGTCTTACAGAACAGCTGCTCGTGGTGGGAACTGCAGCCCTGTGCAGTCAGGGATCACTGTACTAGCATCAAGCTAGGAAGCCTTGTAGCTGTGGCTGTTTTCATTGACATGGTTTTATTGTTCTTTACCTTTGAGACAAAATCAATGGCTGCATTTTTTTTTCCCTGAACAATATTTACCTTCAGCATTTTAAAACCAAAGTCTGTGGAAGGCAATTAACATTGATTTCAGTGAATTTGGGGATGGGTCCAACTGTCCGTGTAGCCCAGCAACAGAAGACAGGGCACATGCTGTCTTCTGCTGCTCCTATGCTGAGGTGGACATCTTGTAAATATTCTGAACACATGGGCAGGACAAAGCGTGGCAGGAGAGGCTGCCCTGAGGTTAGTTATGGCTATAACCACTTATGTTGAATCCATTGTAGCCTAAGTATTAGACTCCATCTTGGTTTCCAATATGATTCACGTGCCAACAGCTGTTAATTTTTCATCATATTTAGGATGACAATTGACTTAAGCTGGATCATCTGACTTTGCCAACCATAGAACCAAATCCTAGTTTCATGACTCTCCTTTGAAGGCCAAATTAGAGGCCCATCTAGAGCTAACTGCCAGGCTTAGCTCATATACAGGGGTCCTTGTGTTCCCCTCCCACGTCCACACAACAGTCGTGGTGGCTGGGCTCATTTATTCACCAAGGGTTGGCATTGGAGAAAGCCACAATTATGGCAGCATATTCACTGCCAAAACAGATGTCCCTGTCTCCTCTGCAGGATTTTGGTCCACAGACCAGAGCCAACCCATAGGCCTCCAGCTGGCCTTTCTGATTTAGACCTTTCAAAAAGCTCCAGTTAAATTAATAATTGCTATATAACAAATTAAAAGCTCTGGCCTGGTTTCTTACAGAAAGACATCAACTTCCAGGCTCAACTGAAATTTAAGAATATAATACAGAAAGATAAATCTGTTTCTGACACAAAGGCCAGGAAAATGTGTGAGGACTTTTAATGAATGAGAAGATATGAAATGGTCCCTTTTGACCAGAAAGTAAAAATTAAGTAGTGGGAAACAAACCTTTTTTTCCTTAAAAGCCTGCTGTTTCTAACCTGCTGGGAAGGAGGAAATGCTCTAAATTCTTCCCTAGCTAAAGTGTTGCAGCAGAAGGGGAAGATCCTGACCAAAGGGACACAGAGGGTCCTGCATTTGACATTTATGAGTGGGAGGCAGCATTACCAGATGTTCATAAAAGTGCAGCTTCCAAATTGAGTTCCATGAAGCCAAATATCTCATTTCATTTGGTTTTCTGTTTCCCCTCTTGACTGAGCTACAGCAGGATCTACCAAGAGGATAATCCCATGCTGCAGGGGGCTGGGGTTCAGCAGCTAAGAGGGCTTTTCTGTCTCTGACTGCAGTTAATCCCCAAGCTTTTATGTGACAAAGTACAGGAGACTGCCAGCTGTGGATGGATGTATCTCCACATAAGACCTATGTACAATCCCATGTCAGCCCAATGCTAACCAATGTATGGTCAGACCTCACTTGGAGAAAATCAGCTCAGGTACCAAATTAAGTCAGTACAATATTTTTCTTGGCTTTTCCCTGTTATCTAGAGTGGAGCATCTGGAGGGATTAGACTTCACCCCCACTACTGTCCTCAGTGTTTCCTCAGTATCTATAGCTGCATATCCTCCCTGTCCAGGCAGCATGTTGGAAACACCAGTGCTCCTCAGACTTTGTGTAAGGAGCAAAGACACTCTCAATTTCTGGATCTCACTCCAGACACCTGGCTCCTAAATGTCAACTGTTGTAGCACATTACTTCTAGGCTCCTAAATTTCTTTTCAAACCTGACCTTAAGTAACAGTAAGATGTAAACAGTGGTCGTATTTAGCAGCAAAACAGATGGCCTCAGTATCTTTTGCTACCTGATGTACGAGGGATCTATTAAAGCACTTAGTGTGACTTTGCATCATGTGGAAGTAAGGAAACGATTTCACTAATGCAACTCCACACCTTTAAAAGCTAGAGCAGCCACCCACACAGACCCCACCATTTTCCGCTGTTTTTCTCTCCCTCATGTGGAGGGAGGATCCCAGGGGCATCTTCTTACCGGGAGTTGAACAACACAAACAGTCTTGACATGACTAGCTGCATTGAGGCTACTATCATCCCAAATTCCTTTATTATACCCCATTGTAATTAAGCATGTGTGCATATGCACATACACATATGTATGACACAGTGTGCTTGAAAACATCTTCCTTTGTGCATTGCTAGTCCCTAGGTCATAGGATTTAAACTATCTCTTCTGCCTCTTTAAACAGACACTGTTTCCTGTCGTTTTTTCTAACAGCTGTGGGCTGCATCCTGACAGCTGTTTGGTAGACGTCTGGATCAGCTGTTAGGGCTGCATGTCGGCTGGAGCTGGAACAGGGCCTCTTGGCTCAGCTACAAATGTCCTCACGTATCTTGGTTAGAGCTACTCCTAAACAAGCCTTGCATTAGCTCTCAAGATGAAGGAATGAGTTTTGAAGTGAATTAATCATCTCCATGGGAAAACAAGGAAAGGAAAAGAATCACTAAGGTGATGGATTTCTCTGAAAGTGAGTTTGGGTTGTGTGTGTATGTGTCACCATAGATGGATTTCTTACATCTGTGCAACAAATGTTATATATTTCAGGTAGGAACCCTGGTTTGTCAAAGCCCAGCAAAAAAAGGTTGGTGGAAATTTAGTGCTGAATTTTCAAATCCAGCCAAATGAGACTGGTAACAATATCTTCAACTGCTTTAAATCACCTTAGTTTATTACATGCAGTCTTTGCAAACCAGGGTTGCAGACTACTTGGAGAAAAATGGGGAAGGCTAGCTGAGGCAGAAGACAAAATGGGTCCCTTCCAACTTTAACCTGCTGAAGAGTATAAAATGCAGGGCGGAGTTGTAACTACTGGGAGCACAGGTGAAGCAGGCGAACTACATGGTCCCCGTGATACTTTGGGACTCCACCACTGTGGAATTCACCAGGTACCAAAAAACAGCATGTCATTGCACAGGTAGACTGGAAAACAGGAATTGAGTGCAAGACAGGACAGTGACGATTTTCTGATGACAGTTTAAATCCCACCATTCTTAATAACTTTGCTATTTTGCCAATACATCCACTTAATGTGCTTAACCTAGAGCTGCAAACTGACTCCCAAGGCCTCCTCAGGTGTCTAAAGCATCATCTGCCAACTCTCCAGATGTCAAAACATGTAGCTTCCCTCAGACAGCTTCTCTGATGCAATTTAAAAACTGTCAGTGCAAAACTCTGTCGCATGTTAGGAAATGGCAATACAAAGACTGCAAAACCTATGTTCAATGAAATATGAACACCAATAACCAAGAACTGACTTCCTCAAATTGAGACTAAATTATTCCCGTCTCTATGTCATCATATTATTCACATCCATTGCTAGGAGGAAGTAAAAGGATTCACTGGCTCCAATCTAAGAGGTGGAGATTGCAGGCCCTCCCATATAGATACAAGAACAGCTCCTGGTCAGATGCACCAGCGCTTGTTCATCCCTCATCTGTGGGTTTCATGACAGAGGGATGAGAGCTGGGAGCTCCCAGCTCTGCCTTGCTGGGAGTTACTTCAGGGGAGAATGGGATTGGGGATGAGCGAGTCTGGAAGAGAGTAGGCTGAGGATTCCTCTTCCATTTTTCCTTTTTCTCCCTTCCAAAAGGTAGATGCATGCCACTGTGCCTGCGCCAACATAATCCACCACTGAGGAGAGCTGAAAGCATCATCAGTGCAGCCTCATATGCATGCACAAATGCATCTGAAGAGAAATGCAGCTTATTCTTTTCCCTATGTCTTCACTGTGCAATGTAGATGAGGCATAAGGCCCCTTTCTGCCAGGGGCAGTGTTCTGCGTGGACAAAGAAGGGTGGAGCACGTGCCTTCACCATTGAACAGAGAGGAGGGGGTGGTTAGCAGAAGGCAAAGGAGGAGAAAAAAATCTCTGCTCTCTCCATTTCTGATTGTTTGGTTGTTGTTGTGGTGGTGGCTGCTGATTTATGTCTGTCTGTCTTGAAGCTCTTCTAAGCAGGGACTATTATACCCTCTGTGCTTGTGCAGTGCTTAAGACCACAGCCACGCTATGCTATCACAACAATAGTAATGATAGTGGGATTAAATGCGAAGCTTTAATATGATACATATCAAGCAAACCTATGTTCATGCAGAAATCACCAGTGAATACATGTGCAGAAAGATCTGTGTGAACTTGGTAAGTATTATCCGAGCAAGAAGGGACCGATAGAGAACCGACTTGGTGGAAAGCAGAATAGTAGCAGAGCCCACGCATGTGGCCAGAAGAAAAACAAAGAGGCTCTGAGAGTTGAATAAAACCCATTGTTTTCCTTCCACCAGATTTTTTTTATTTCATATTTGTTTCTAGTGGCAGACACACAAATGTGTGAGGCCCTTTTCAACCTCAGTCATGTCACAAAGAAATTGGATAGAGATGAAGGGAAGGGTGATGCCTCACAAGCAAGTCCAGTGGTAATTCTTCACTTCCCAGTAGGACAAATTTTAAATCTAGAGGTTATATACCTATACATGTGTGGGTGCACATATGAAAAAGAGATATTTCAGGTACTTTCCTTTATGTAACCATAAGCTCTATCCAAGCGTCTGCTGTATTAGAGCCAGTCGAGTGAAAGAACGTAATGAGGAAACATGCAGAGGATGATGCTTTTAATCCTGGAAAACTTTTCATTGTTCTGATTTTCTCAGCCCTGAACCCTCCCAGCTAGCATTTATCCACTTATCGTCTGCTCACAAAATGAGCTTTCCCCCAGTTCTTCAAAAGACAAACCTCTCTTCCACCACCAGAGCCTAACTTTGATCTCTGGGCTCTGCAGGGCACTTACCCAGACAAAAGTGCATTCAGAGATGTCCACACCTGTTCATGCCTTAAAATTTCACATCTGGTTATTTCATACTAATCAGCTGTATTCCTCCATCTCTCACTGCCTCTCTCTCTCAGAGCTGGCACTCCGAGCTCCTCGGCATGCAGAGCACAGCTGAACCAGCGATATGGTGACTTTCTGATTTTAATGCCTAGACACCACTGTGATTTCTCCCCCTACTTATTAGTACTGCTTTCCTGAAAGCTCAAAAGGGATGGCTGTAGCATGCATTCTTCCCCTTCCTTCCCCACTGCTCATGTGCATATTGTCACTCAGGGTTTTGAAATTTGGGTGTTAGATGGGTGCATGTCAGGGACAGACCTCCATGAGCTTTTCAAACAAGGACCAAGAGGATCTTGTACATGCAGTTGAATAGTTTGAATGAAAAGTGAGCCCAAAAACCTTTTGGTGAAAATGTACATCCTGACTGAGAGCAGAAGGACATTAGGGTACTTTCCTATATGTCAGCTAGTTCCAGAAGATAAACGCCAACTTTCAGTGGATGAAACAGAATATAAGTGCTTAAAGATGGCTAAGGAGTCAGGGGTGGGTAGCCTAATCTTTCAGCTGTTTCTTCCAAGTCTCCATAACTGTTTCCACTCCTGTGGTTTTCAGAGATTTTCCTTTGAGACCAGTCAACAGCCTGATAGCATTTCATTATCAGGTGTTTTATCAACGTCTCTTGTTACCTTCAGAAACCATAAAAAGAGGGATTTCTTCACTCTTCTGTTTGCACACAGCCTTCAGTCACACATTTTCATCTTATGTCCATTAGCAGCTGGTGATGGCATACTTTTGGTAAATGATCATTTACACAACTTCCTACATAAATCAGTGGAGTTTAATAATTGCATAATTAATCTGTGGCATGCCTCTGAAATCACATTCTTTTTGCCATTGATTGCTCTTCCTGGAATTGCTCTGTTATTCTAGTAGCTCCCTCAGCAAGGTGGCCATTGACCAGTTGTTTTGCTGATTAGGGATACCAATTAAACTTGGACACCAGGATGAAAAGAGTAGGCGTATTTTACTGGTGATAACCAAATAATGTAACAGAGTGATACATGCAGTAAGAAAAGACAGAATAATGCACCTAAAGCAACAAATAGGAAAATACAGGGTAATGCATCAAATCATTACTACATGAGAGAGGGAATAGTGATTAAGAAAGATACATCATCACTTGCATATGTTACCATCATCCAGATCTGCAGACACCGGGCAGCCCCGGTTACAGCGAGGATTTGGAGAGCCTGTCCCGGCAAGTGGGAAATCCTACATGGTATGTCCGTCTGTAGGTGAGGCAGCCAAAGTCGCTGTGAGCGGGTCCAGCCTTATATACTAGAGATTGGCAAGCCAGAATAGCTGGCACCTTTGTTCTGAATGGAAAATTTCTGGTTTCATTCTCCTGTTGGATTCCACCCAAAGCCTGGCCAGGGCTTGGCGGGGGAGACCAAGGGAGTTTCTAACAAAGCCAAATCGTGGGTTCTCAGTCTTGAACAAGGCTAAACAAGGGAAGTTGGATACATTCTCTCAGCATTTCGTCCTCACTACTGATTATATTCTAAGCTGCATCTTTCACTAGCGAGCTTACATACTTTGTTAATGATTACATACTAAGTTAACAGCTTCAGCTTGGGGCCTGTTGTTCAGGCTGCAGTATTACAATGCTTTAACACTTTTTACACCAGCATAAGTGGGTTGTTATAACTTAGGACAATACCTTCTAGCACAATGGTTATCAGTTATAAAATATACAGGATTCATCTATAGGTCAACTCTGGCTCGACCCTGTTGTCCAAGCCTTAGCACTTCACCAGTGAAATTTTCCAAATTGAAAAAGCACCAAAATTAGAATGTTTATAGGTCTTTGTTACTTCTCTGTTATGACTGTATCTTTGCATCCCAGTTTTTGCCCACACTCATATTTGCACTCCTGTTGGCATGCTGAGTCCTGATTTGAAGATCAGTCCTGAGTTTGTTTCTTTGCCTGTTCTGAAACAGTTTTCCACTATATTCTCCAAGACTTCAAGTGGCACAGTGGTCTCAACAGCTGGTCCTCCAGTGCATTTAGACATATGTTTTTCCAACTGTTTTGAATCAAAAACCAACACCTTTTACAGGAAGTCTTAGGACAATTTTATGCAATACTGCTTTGGTGGCATGTCATTTAGAAGTAAATAAGGATCAGGCTGAACACTGAAAGTGCTCTTATTTCTCCCATTTTGTTTGCAGCTGTGAGAATGGGGTGTCTGTTTCATTTTTGTATTTTTGTAGTCATTTCATGTATTGTCTTGTTGAGACTTATGTGCCACCACTGGTCAATGAGCTACCAACCAAGTGTATCTATCTAAACCAGGTTTCTGTACATTCTTATTTTCATATGCTTTGTTCTTCTAGAAAGAGCTATTCTTAAACAGGCCACAGTTACTTTTTTTTTTTTTTTTTTTTTTTTTTTAGAGTGCTTCCAAAAGTTTGACATTTTAAAATTACTGTTATCAGGAAGGGAGATGAAATTCCATAAATAAAATCTTCGTAACTCAGATGTGCTAGAAGAAATAATATGGCTCTGACATCAGGTCAGCTGTGTGAGGACAGCTATAAAAAGAAATCTTTCCTAACTAGCTCCAGCACAGTCTACGTATGTAGACTCTTAGGATTGAAAGAGGCACTTTTCTCCCTATGAGAAAAACACCAGAATGCAATTGAGCTGAAGGATTTTCACAGGTATTGACTCACAAAATCTGTACCTTGGAAATTATAAAAATACACTTATTGGAGTCTCACACTTGAAACATTTTGACAGAAAACATGTGCGCAGTTCCTGGAGCTGGGCATATGCTCATCACTCTTACAAAGCAGGTCTTCATTCTCTATTCAGAGCACTTTTCTTTCCCAGTGAAGCTAATAACACAACCTGGTCTCTACCCAGAGATAGAGTCCTGCCCAGTCCTGCTCACAAACGACAGAGCAAGGAGCAGTGTGCTCCTCTTGACTTACCCTGACAGAGGTGTTGGGTGATGGGTTCCCACACCCCTGGGGTAGGTTGGATGAATTACTTCGTTGTGTAGGAACTGGCAGAGCTCTCCCTGGACAGAGTAAATGGGTGGCGGGGAGGAGCTGATGGCTCTGAAAGAGCCTTTGCTAAAGGAGCTTAACTCCGAGATGAGAGTGACAGTGAGCTGATGCGGATGAATAACTTGTCTTCTGGAGCAAGGTGGGTCTATTTTTTATCCCCTTTGCAAATGCACACAAAGGAGAAAGCTGCTGCAGATCAGCTGGCAGAGGGGCAGAATTACTTGCAGAAGATCCCATTGCAAGAGCAGAAGATACGTTTCAGTGGATGACCAACAAAAAGCTGCCTCCCTGGCTGCCACTAATCCTTTATCACTCAAGAAAATCTTCTTTGTTTATCTTTACCTTAACCAAATGTTTATCAGTGAGAGAACAACTCCTGAGGCATCAGCCAGCCTCCTGTTAAAGGTTGCACATTGTGCTTTGGCTGGGGATGCAAACGTGGACTACAACGTTGTCAAAAAAGCGAAACTATAGTAGTTGGGGATCAAAGACTTTGGGACTCCTCTGGGAGCACCCTACTTTACAGATCATGCTGACTGCATGCAGAAAGCAGCCTGAAATCAGGGAAAGGCCTCAGCAGGAGGGGGGTGAAAATTTGCCTTTCCCTCCTCTGTAAACTATTGTTACACTTCAGGGACCTTTGATCTCAATACAAGAGATGGAAGAGAGGGAAGTACTGGGAGGACTCTTTGTTCCTCTTAACTCTATCTCAGTTCTTCATCTGAGATGCAGCAACAATTTTAATTCAAAGACAAATTGTGTGAACTCCATGTGTGTTCCTAGCCCCAGAATCAAGGATATTCTCAGATGAGAATAAATTACAAAGCGCTATGGAAAAAGGGAGTGAAGTTACACTGCTGTTAGCAAAGTTAGAACCTGATACTCTTGATAATTTTAATAGCCTCATATTGTAATTCCTCCCTAAAACTGTTGTCTTCAGTGCAGACAGAGGACAGACAGGATTAGCTTTTTATCTAGCCAGTTTCCCCTGATGTGATGGGAGTGACAGTGATGTCAGTGTAATGCCCTGAAGAATAATAATGAAGATTTTAAAAAGTACAGTAACACAAAGAAATGCAGTGTAGACCACAGCTGGTCTACAGTTCCTTACCCATCGAATAAACTTGGGCAAGGAAAAGGAGTGGGAGGGGGTTTTGTTGCATTTTCCAGAGTCTGTAATCAAGATCGTGAAACCAAAAGACTACTGACTTAATGGATGTAGGTAAAGCTGAGCAGCAAAGTTCCTGTTTATGTTCCTATTTCTTCCTGTGTGAACATTTTAGCATAGATCAAGATGACCAGATACTGAACCCATCAGCTGCGTGAATCAGTTGCACTTACATATGAGAGCCTGTGTCCCCTCTTCACACACTTTTTCAGCTAGGACAAAGTTAATGGAGCATGGTATGGCCTTGCTCATACTCCGTGTCCGCTGTGCCAGACGTTCACTGTGAGCCAACCTTCAGATGCATGTGGAAGGTATGATGGAATTGGAAGGTGATGGCTGCTGAGCAAGAGACACCTAACAGCATCTCGTGTCTGGTACAACACTTACATTGCAAACTAGTGTCGTGGCCATCTGTCCTTATGTTGCTATTTCACACCTGAGAAATGATACCTGAATACATGATGTGCATGTATGTGCTGCAAACACATCTGGAAAATAGGTTTTTTCATTGACAACCCTGATTCACTTCAGAGAAGTGCTCAGAAAGGCAGTCTGCGCATTTGCAGCTATTTGCAGAAACTGGTAGGGAGCAATGGTGTAATATGCTCCTAGGTGTAATAAGCAAAGTGTGGAAAATCCCATGTGAGCTTCTAAGCTCCTTCCATTTCTATGACTGGTAAGGACACAGGGTACTCAAAACATGGCAAAAGAGGCTTGGTATGATTCAGATCAGCAATAAATGTTCCCTAAAATTTGTAAAGGGTTGGATTCCTGCCTAAAACAATAAAATAACCCAGGTCAAGCCTTATTCCAGTTCTTTCATGGATATACTAGACCTTTAGAAGAGAAACGAAGTATTTGTTTTAATCAAATCAGTGCTTCTTTATGGAGCTGTGATTTCAGACATGTCCTTTGTCTCAGAGACATAAAGGAGGAGTATTCATGTTACCAAACTTCGGACATCGAAGTAAGATCCTCAGAGGAATGTTCAAACTTCCATTGACCACAGAAGCAGCCTCAGCTCCAGAATTACAGTTAACAAGGATAAAGCCCATTAGGTGTAAACAGCCTTGAATCAAAGGAAATTTGCAACCTACAAGGAGCCTAAATGAAATGGTCCCAAGTTACAGATACACTTATGCAGTGTGACTCTAACTGCAAATCAACGTTTGGACCTTCATGAGAGGCAACTGAGCTAATAATGACAGTTACTAAGGTCACAGATATGGCACTTCGCTTGTCAAGGGAAAGCAACTTCTATTGTCAATAGTACTTGAGGATAGGGCAGAAGTGTGCCTGATATTAAGAGGCACCCCAGTTCTCCACGGAGACAAAGTAAGAAGCCAGCTATCTCCCATTGATATTGGCAGGAATGTATTTTGTCAGGATATGGTAGGATCGCTCCCCCTGATCCCTAGACACACAGTAGGTGCTGTAGCTTGCTGGCATGTACCTGAGATCACTGGAAGACCTATGGCAAACAGCTGGTGCCTTTAGAACCTATTATTCCCTTTGCTACCTCTGCTGAACTAGAGCTTTCTGGAACAGTATGAATTAATTCCCAACAGTTGTGAATCCTGCATAATTCATTTATTCATGTGCCTATAAAAGGCATTAAAATTTAAGAGTCTGAAATAAAAATGAGTGTAATTGCACCTGCTTTTAGATTCCTTTCCATTCTGCTCTACCATTTCATTTTTACTGCCATTTAAATGGCACAATGTTTAATTGAAAGCTCTGAATTGCTGATTGCTGTTACAATGCAACTTCTCAGTGGGGAAAAATACACCCTTTGTAAATTATTTGGAAATGAAGTGGTATGCTTTCTATGCACAATCTCAGATACAGATGTGGAAAGCCAGAATTAGAGCTGTGATAGTGCCTATAATTTCTGACTTAATGAAGATTCATAGGACTGGCTTTAGTGAGCAAACTGTGTGAACCCTGTGAGAGCTCTGGCATGTATGGGGACACACAGCACACATTTCACCAGGACTCTTCTCATGCTGGGTTAATTAGCAATTAGTAGCCTTTAGAAATTTATTAATTTGTTTAATCATAACTTTAGAAATTGAACATGACAAATTTTTGCAAAAAAAAGACAATTAAACATAAATCAGATATAAGATAACTTGGGAAAGCTGCACACCATCAAACTTATGAATCCAGCCAAAGGGCTGTTGGTCACACCACATGAGTGATGCTCTACATATGTAGCACAACATTATAAGGTACTACTGTGTAAAGTGATATACCCAGGGGCAATAAGGTAGCTCCCTCCTACCAAGAGTAGGAAAAAGGAGGTGAGAGCCACTGAGGGAGATCATGCTGTCAGTGAAACACCCATGATCAAGTAGCTAAATGGTGTTTATACAGTGACCTCAGTATGCCACCTCCAGAGGCTTTGAGCCAATGGGAAAGGCTTTCCTAACAATACAGTGGTCTGTGGATCAGGCTCTAATCTACTCTAGTGAGAATTTTACATGTTTTGGAATCAATTGTGAAGAAACGATGAAGCGTAAGACTCAAAGGCTACTCTTAAAATAGGAAATATCCAATAGGGACAACTGGGATGAAAAACACAGGATTTGTGCTCAGGATTTCCTGCACACTCCTGTTATTAATATGATGGAATGGAGCTGTTTGAGTTGGTTTTTACTTCATTCCTGATCCAAAACTTTGGCTAACATTTGCAAAAGCAGTAAATACCTGAGATAGGTTTCAAGTTGACTCTGAATAGTCTGTGATTTTGATCATTCCTTCATCCTTGCTAAATTTGTGCCTGAAAAAAGAAAAAATTCAATGCATATCAGTTGTTATGCATTTTCTCTTTAAATTTAGAAATATTTGGTTCACCTGAATACAAACCTGATGAAGAGGGCATGGGAGGTGATATTTCTGACAATAACTCTGGGAAATAAAACTGCTGATTCTTTCACATAGCTCTAGTTTCCAGTCACTGTTATGTTTTAATGATATGATCAATAACCATACAGATAGAAGGGACATTTCCTACCACACAAAATATAATAACTTGAAACATGAGAAGCGGTTTCTGCATCCCTTTAACTGGTGGTTAACCTCATCGAATTACTGCACCTGCCAAGGCTGTGAGAACTAAATACAGCTGGTGTCAGCGTCTGGCCAACTGAACCCAACCCTATGTTAATTTGAGCAGATGTAAGCAACCACACGGTAGACTCTGTCATGACATGATGAGATTGTGCTTCATCGCAAGCTGGAGTGATTGTTCCCAAGATGCAGAAACCAGGGCTAGATACAGCTAATTGCTTCCCTCTCCTTGCTGAATCCAGCCCTGACAAATTCACAAAATCAGGGAGTAATTCAGGCTGGAAGGGATCATGTCCGGGAAGCTTCAGGAGGGCCAGGAGGTTACTTTCACCTCAAGGCCTCTCAGAGCAGTTGAGGCAGAGGCAAAGAAAGAAGAAAAAACCTTAGGGAATACCTTGTCTAGGCATTCCCTAATCAGAGACACTGTACAAAGAGAATAAAACAATAGCCCTGTACCCCAAGGGGCAGAGGACAAAGTAAATCAAGATTCAGAAGTGTGAGAACAAAGAAATAGTGGTCTTGGAAACTAGCAGGCAAGGAGAGTTTTGAGAAGGAATGTGATGAAAAAATGAAGTAGCTGAGCAGATATACTTTGAGTAGAGGCCCTATCTGGCTTGCTGCTTTTGTTGTTCTCGTGTTTGGTTTTGTTTATTTCAGCAAAGGAGCTTGTTTGAAAACTAAGCAAGAGAGTGAAGGAGAGCAAGATGAGAACTCCAGGGCACTTCCTTTTATTTCCTTCCATGTCTTACCCCAAAATGATCCGTATTGATTCCTTCAGCAAGCACTGATCCAGTGAATAATTCCCTTCTTATAAGGAGCTTCTCCTGAATATCATGCATGGTCCCAAGAATATCTTGCTTGTCCTACACTGAGCACAAGATGGTCAGGAGAGGGATGCTGAGCTAAACAGACCTTTATTTTGACCCTGCATGCAGTTAAATTCTCATTGACTCCTGTGAGAGCTCATCATATTTACATTTTTGAAGCCTGGAAGAGAAGACTCTTAATGAATATAAGGAATGCAGCCAGCCTGTCCCTCTTCCTCCAGTGCTGCATAATTTTCTATATTATTTCACTGGGATTTATTCAGTTTTAAATGGCATGAATGTAAAGTTACCAGATCTCTAAAATACCTTCAGTTATATAGCATATGAGGGAATGAAGTCGGTAAATAATATACACTTACACAGCAACCTACGCTTACAAAACAAACATAGACATGCAATGCTTTCTACAAGATGGTTAGAATTACATGGTTACTCCATCTGTACTGTTACTTCCTTTTACGTATATGCAGATTATTTAGAGATATAGGCATAAATTATATAGACACAATAGGAGGCATCACTAAGAAAATTCGGATTAAGGCCAACAGAATTAGTCATGTGTTTACAGTTCACATGGGGGTTTTTTATGTTTTTGAATTAGAGCCATTAAGCAGTCATCCATGCATAACTTTCTTCCTCTGGCCATGAATACATTAGGGAACATGCATAACGCGGATGTGAATTCTTATTGCCCTTCCCCTGTCTTCTCACACAGAATCTTGTGACCACATTGTTTACAGTTAAAAGATTATTCAATGTTATCTTAATGTCTAACTTCTTATGAATACTAAGGCTGTATTTACTCCATCAGAGCAGGAACGTCCTCAGGATTATGTCTCAGATTGGAGACATGCAAATCACCGCAATGCACTTAAGACACCTAATAAGGAGGATGTTATTTCACAGATTGCCACACTTAGGCCAGGATAATGTCTGAATGAGGTATAAGACATGTATGAGGGCACCAGATAACCTCTTGAAGTCCCTTTCAACCTGAATTATCCTATGATTTATAATCTTATGATTTTAGGGGACAAACAGCTAAGCTGGGTGACAGCATCATGAAAACAGAAGAATGAAGTTTTTCCTTGCATATCTGCCCCCTCACGTGCCTCCTGTTATTTTCTTCATTCTCTTTTTCTACTCCAGTGTAGAGCAATCTTGCAGGTTTTCTAAACTGGGATTTTTCAGGTAGAGGAGAAGATCTATGAGCAATGGAAGCTTCATTACAGGTTTGGTGACATCCTGTTTCTCTTAGCTGCTCTGAAGCTATGTCAGGGTGAGTAAAATATTTTCCACCTTCAGTGATCGG
Source organism: Strix aluco (assembly GCF_031877795.1). Taxonomy (NCBI): domain Eukaryota; kingdom Metazoa; phylum Chordata; class Aves; order Strigiformes; family Strigidae; genus Strix; species Strix aluco. The sequence continues at coordinate 10,446,994 of NC_133931.1, read as the reverse complement.
AAATCAAGAGAAGGAGAGTCAAATTTTCAGATGCTCTTTTATGCTCCCCATACCCACATTTGGTGTAACACTGGTATCATCAGTGCAGGAAGCAGCTCAGGACATTCTGCAGTACAGACAGCTCTCCAAACTGACACTTTAGCTGTCACACCTATGTTTCATCTCAGTCTATAAATCTCAGCCATGTAAGGTGGTTAGGCCACAGCAGAAGAGGAAGTCTCTTCGTATACAGTCATGGGACAAAGTCACGTTCTAGAGTGTTTCCAGAAAAGCCATGGACGAGTATAGTGTTACAGTCCTTTTCATTTAATCAGTCCTTTTCATTTTCATGACCCAGTTATTACAGCCTATCCCTGTGTCAGGAGAAACACAGCTTTTCACTCTTCCAGACCAAAGCAGAGACATGGTATCATGGCTCAGCTCTAGGAGAGTTCTTGAGTCACCAGACTATTATTTTCTTTTCATGAGGCTGTACAACTTTGCATAATGTAAGAAAGTATTCAGGAGGCTACAGGGAGTAAGAGATAGGCATCCTAACAGTTGTGGTCCTTCACTGAATTAGTGGGGTCCAGATGCTGCTGGGGTGAAGAGTGATTCTAGATAAAGTGGAACTCTTCCAGAAGAAGGACTGGGGTTTTTTTCACTCACTTTGGAGAAGGGATACTTGACGCTCTAGCCCTGCTCCAAATCAAGCAGAGGTTGGATTTGAAGCTCCTCTGTCCCTGAAGAGCTAACTTGGCCTAGGTGAAAAAACAGTTTACATTTCTCTTACTTCTGGCAGCTATGTGGCAAAGACAGGGATTAAGCCTAAACTCCTTCTTACTTCATTACAATCAGCTCAGCAGCTAGCTGAGCATGCAGGATAGCTTGCTGTCTATTCTAGTTCACACTCCTGTACAGAGAGCAAGTCTGCGAACTAGCCTTCAATTCTCACATGTGAAACAGAAATACCATCATTTTGCTGCCTCTCATGGATGTTGAGAAGAATATAGTGATGTGACCTTACACTATATTAATGAAGACCACATAAGGATCTAGAAGATGAGGCAATTTCTTGGTTTTCACTGTAAAAGGCCTAAGTGATGTTGACTGGTTAGATACTCAGATAGTAGAAGTCCAGACTACTTTAATACAACCAAAACCTTAAATCATTGTACATTAGGATGTCTATGGTATCCTGTGAGGAAATACTAGTTTGTAAAGAAAAGGTAAGTAGCAAAAAGTACTTATCACATAACATCTCTTAAATGTTGTCACAATCTTAGGCAAAAATGGATTAATCTCAAAATGATAGAACATTAAAAATTTCAGTTCAATTTAACAAATGAGAATTTTCTATTTAGTTGGCCCAATCTGTAAGTGAAATGTAGCAAGGTCGGTTTTGACAGAACTGAATTTTCTGTAACACAGTTATTTCCACAAAAAAATCCTGGCCAGTCCTGTACATAAACTAGGAAAAACTCTGATCTCCATCAGCAGTGATGGCTCAAGTAGCTTAGTAGTAATCTCAGCAATATTTACCTCTTTCCAGACCTGTGTCTGGCATAAATCTGAGAAGCTTCTTGTAATTTTGGAAGATGTAAGCCACAAAGGAATTTCCAGCTTCAGATTAACTTGTCTATTACAAAACTTTTTTGCTGTGTGTATCACACTAGGAAAATAATAATAATAATAATAACAACTCTAAAAACTTAGAAGTTGTATTTTAGTGCTGCCAGCAGCTGGTATAGCAAGCAAGATAGTCAGGGATGGAAACATATCATCAAAATAATGTTAACAGCTTCTGATGGACTGTTCTTTTCCAGATGCCATAGAGCTAAATGACAGTTGCTAAATATTAGAAAGAGAGAAAAATTTAAGTTGTCTATTTTTCTAAGCAGTCAGCACACCATTTACTTTTCTGCAGTTTTGGCACAGTAATTATCTAAATACAGGTAAAAAAACCACAACCCTACTGTAATCAGGGTTTAGATTATATTAAGTTTATGGCACTCAAAAAATATCTTATTCAGGGTTTTCTTCAGAACATAGAGAAGTTCTGTCAGAACAGATGGGCAGGAATAGTAAAAACTACATGAGGAGATTATAAAACAACAATGCTACTGACTTTTAATGGACTTTAAACTCCTGTCTTCTGCGGATGCAACCTTACCTCCATATGGCAAAATTTATCAATTTACAGTCCATTCTGTACAATGTAGGCATTTCCACAATGTCCAGTAACATTGCTCAAAATGGCAAAGCCTTTGAAAGAAATTTATCAAGTGTGACTGCCCTGTGTAGCTGGCTTTTAGTTATGCTAAAGTAGCAATTAAAGCTGCATCTGCAATTAGAAACGTCTACACATAATGTGATTACAGTCTGTGTAGAAAGGGAAGAGGAATGAGAAAAAAAAAAGATCACATTCAGACCTCCTACTGAAGGTGTCAGACTATGAACTGAGACTAATTGTCTCTTGACTGATTAGGGAGCAAAGGTCTGGCAGCTCTGGATTACAGACAGCCATAGTAGCTCATCATTGAGTGTAGATATCAAACAAGTACTGATGGAATTGTTACACTCTTGTAGTAGAAAGTCCATATGCAGCCTATATAGCCTGAAGCTCAGCTATGAATCAGACTCCTACCAATTTCAAAAGGAGTCTTAAAATCATTAGAAGTGCTGAACCTGAGTCAAACAAAATCACAAAGGAAACCTCTGGTAGAATGGAAGTTGGATCACTTCTGTCCTCATGCAACGCCTTCCTCCATGATCACCTTTTTTCTTTAGAGATGGTTATTAATAATTTTAGTGATGAAAATATGTTAACACAACAAAGATGTGTCATATGCCCTAAAGATTTACAATCTAAGGACCAGACCCTAAAGTTGGATCAACATTAGATAGCCTATGTGTTCAAAAGGTTCTGTATGTATTTTTATTGTCAGGAAATCAAGCTGTGCAAAAAAAAAAAAAAAAAAAAAAAAATGCACAGCAACACTTGTAGGCAAAAAATATATATGTAAGAAATTTTTCATAGACTTTGCTCCAGAAAGATTACAATGGCCATCCAATATAAAAATGACCACATAGTACTCAGTCCATTAATATGTAGCACACCATATGTATGTATTACAACACATCTTCTGGAAAGATGCCCAGTCTTCATGTCAAGTGTTCAGGAATCTACCACAGAGCACAGTGCACAGTGTCCCAGTGACTGTTACCACCCTCACTTCCACACAAATGTTTCCACTATAAGTTTCTTGGTTATAAAGCCTAATAATACCAGAGAGCAACTTCATCTTATCACCTGTAAGGAAAACTTATGTTTAAGACCGGTAGGTCAAGCTCTTGTTCATTGTGAAGACTTTCTCCACATATGCTCTTTAGGCTTTTTAGGATTGTAACCATGCAGAACAGGGCTCCTTTCACCTAGCATATAGTTATCTAAAAGTAGCATCTTATTCACATCACCTCTATGTTCAGCTCAAGAAATTCACCTCAGTGATAGACAGCTGGAGTGAATCACCCTGTTGAGGTACCAGTCTATCCAGTGACTTCAGAAGGAGTCTGGGCAATAGATTTTGACTAGACATCAAATGTTTCAATCAAGAGGGAGCCCATCCTTTAAGTGGTAACAGTAATCCACTGGTAGCTAAAATACTACCCTGGTAGCTCATCTCCCAGTCCTGCCCAGAGGAGCAGACATTATTTCCCAAAGAGATCATGGCTGGCCCTCGTTTCCTAATAGCTTGTTCTGGCAGGAACACTTGTACCCAGCTATAGATAAAAGACTGAAGCTGATGGAGAAGAAAAAACTGAAAAAGACAGACTGCTCACATAGCATTTGTGAGGCAGCAAAGTTAATTGCTATGTAATTACCACCCAAGTAAATTGTTTAATGTGGTAAAATGTGACCAGGGTTGTTACTTCTGTTGCAAGCAGTGGCTCATGATGCCATCTGCAACCCATCAACAGATCACATAGTGAATTTGCTGCAGATGTAAAGCAAACCCTCGACATCTCCAAGCATGTTGTTAAAAACCCCCATCAAGTGAATGCTAACATTTCTGTTGTTTCAGATGTCACTGTGGCTATTTACACAGGACTCAATAGTGCCGCACTTGTTCATGTTGATGAGGGAAGAATATGGTTAGTTAAGAGAAGAGCAGGTTGGCAATGGCTTCTGAGGTTAGAAACAAAAATAAAAGGGGTATAAAAGACACATCAGTGTTCAACCATAATTGGAAATCCAGCTACGCCGTGTGGATAGGGGAGCGATGAGGGGGAAAGGAATGTGGTCTGTCATGAAAGCAGCTTTCTGGCAATTTACTGTGGGATTGTGAGCAGTTCCTATAAACAGCAGGCAACTGCTGGATCAGCTGCTGACTCCTTCTGGGTGCAATGCGCTCAGTGCTCAAAGCCAGTGGGTGAGTGTGCCAGGTCAGTCATCACCACACCAGGCACCAATGCTCAAATCTGTAAAGTTGAGCTAACACACTGAAAATGGAGTGAAATCCAAGTGCATGGAGATGCGATGCAAACTGCTCATGGACCTGCAAGCATCTTTTGCAGAGCATTGCAAGGGGAAACAGGACTCCCTGGGAATGACAGGGTTTGGGCACAGTCTGCTGCTGCCAGCATTTGCAGGGACTGCCACTATACATGGGGAGAAGCTTTAGATCTTATTTTAACAGTATTAATTAATTACCTGCAATCTTCAGTTCAAAAAGTCATTGTAAAAAAAATAATAATAGTGACACTTTCACTACGTGCTTTAAAACACTGACCTATTTCCTATTGCTGCACATCTTGTCCCCACACCACATATCACTTGTCCCATATAAGTGCTTGGATTGCTTTCTCATATTTTTAGGTTTTTCTAGGTTTTAGTTATACTTTTTTTAATTAGAACATTTCAGGAGCAGCTAAAGGATCCAGGAACTACCAAGTCTCTTTAGATTTGAGCTCCTTGGTGCCTGAGGTGCCTTTGAAAATGTCTCCCATGGTTCACAGTAACCCAGACACTCAGCAAATCTCATTCAAAGCAGAAAATTGAGCCCTATAAAAAGCTGTTCTTTCTGCTGAAGGGTATCTAGGATTATCAGCACACATTACTTCATGAGAGAGAAATGCTTCCCAGCTCCGCTGATTGTCACACTTTGAGCCATCTCTCATGTCAGTGGCTATATCCTGGTTTTGCTCCCTTGGTTACTTTGCACAGAGTTGTAGGGAGCATGAAGGAAAAAGGAAACAACCTGCAAAGCAGTTTTATTTTGTTTTGTTTTAAACCCAGGTAACAGTACCGCCCTAATACCACTTTTATGTATCTGATGTGTCTGCTAAGCTCCTTGGAGAGTCTGTATTTGTGCAAAATTTGGAAGCTTCTCAGGTGCATGATTCTTATGCATCCAAAACAAGCAGGTACAAGTATAAGTACACCATTACGTGACACCCACGCTCTTTGCAAGAGCAACATGTACATACACTTCTAGAAAATGCCCCACAAGAGCTTTTTGGTCTTATAAAAAATTAGACTGATTTTGACTTAACTAGAGCTAAATTCTTCCTTGAGGTGAATGAACACACTGGGATGAACAAAGTTGCTTTTATTTTGGGGGAAGAAAAGCAGCTTCTGGATTTTCAAGCTGCTTACTTGCTTTCACGGAACAGTTGGTTGGAAGAAAGAACTGGTGTACATAAAACTGCACCATTTTGTACTGTGAGAGAATTTGTCTTAGCATGAGAGACTGATCCTCAGCTATCTCCAGCCCAGGGGAATTTAACAATTTGAATTGGAGCAGAAATCTTTCAATGGAATAAATTGCCATAGTTCAGTTGATTGCAGTAGCTGAAGAGTTATTATCACAGGTTTGAAGGACATCAGCAGACTGGACAATCTCTAAATTGTGGAGCAATGCTGCACATTTACAACACTGACCCTCGGTCCTGTTTTGTGCATTTAATTATCATGCACAGCATAGAGTGGCAATGGTTAACATACACTAAAAACAACTGAGGCCTGTACCTTCACATATTTTTTTTCTGATGTTTCCAATTGCAAAGATATTTTTATTGGAAAAGTGATTTTTAATGTACAATAATGCACAGCAAATTTTGCTGACATTATCATGGGAACAAAGCAGTGTCATAATAATATTCACTGTCACAAAATAAACTGTAGTAAAAATGCAGTCATTATTACTTAATGATGTCTTCCATTACAGAGGATTTCAGGAACCAGATCTTTAGCAGTTTATGCACCAGGTAAGAAGTAACACTGGGCACACTTGAATGATGACAGATCCACTGCAAAAGCCCAAAATGTTTACTTAGCTTTATGACTGGTTTTATCAATAGCAGGAAATGGTATTTTGTCATTGGTTTTATAATGACAACTAATCAAGCTCTTTTGTTGTTTTGATGATCCTCTCCTAATAGGTTGAAAAAGAGCTTGCAGCAACCAGCACACAAATATCTACATTGGCCTTGCATAGCTGTTCTCATCTTTTGTCAGCTTAACACTACAACAAATAGTGACCAGAGTGTGAGCTGTGATTTAAGTCTGTTGAGATCCAGCACGTGAGACATGACAGAAGTTGCAGAGGCATATCACAGACTGGCAGTGGTAAAGGTCTGAGATGTGAGCAAAGATGGGTCATGCCCATCTCAGCAGAGACTTTCCTGAATTTCTTGCACCAGTTGTAGGAGATCAGCTTGAAAAAAATTTACTTTTACTATCTCTAAGATGTAATCAGGTTCTTAATGAGCATCATTTGGCAATTATGTATTTTGATGGAAGCTGTTTTAATAAAATTATTATTTTCAGTAGAAAAATATGTCACACAGTTAATCTTTTTTCACTTGAAAGTCACACAAGAGAAGACACACATAGAGAGGAGGTGGGCAGATGGCTATTTCACAGCAGAAAATGTATTCAACTTCAGTGTCAAAATAAAGAATGTTTAGGTATTTCTAAATCAAACTATTCTGCAACATTTTATTCCATCAGTGATAGTTAGTCTTTTTATAGTGAGTGAAGACCAAAATGAAATACAGATATTCCACAATTCCACGTAGGTTATAAATTCTATTTTCTGACTAGGTCTAAATACAATTGAAATAAACAAATTCAAGTATGAATTCTTTTTTTTCCTTTTGGAAATATATTGGGTTTGTCTAGTGTATAAATCAATAAATAGCATAAACAAATCTTGCAATAATTATTTTGAGGAAAAACAGAGGACCAGAAGAATAAATAAAGACAGATATGTTTATGACATCCTCATTTTCTTCTTTAAAAAAATGGGAAAAATAAAACCTTCACAGCTGAAGGCCAATTTTGTATTCTAGTTCCTCCCAGATATTTTTTTCATCATTTTTTAAAGTTCACAAATCAAGGCAAGGGCATGTTCTCCTGTTCTCAGTAGGCAAAGCATATAGTTTTACCACAAGGTGAAAAGGGCAGCAAAGTTGATCTGCAAATCTCTTACTTGAGCCTTAGTAATTTTAGACAGGTGCCCTTTGCTTAGTAATACTTTTTTCTTGAAAGAATGTATCTTGGCACAAAGGGGGGGGGGGGGGGGGAAGTAACTGTAGACATGTGGCCTTTAGAAAGCCAATGGCTTACAAATTAATTTTACTGGAGGCTGTAGTATTTACAAGACTTGATACTGCCATCTGGATATTCACCTGAACCTCACCACAGCGTCCATTCCTCTGTCCAGGTCTCTGTTGCAATTTGTTGAAGAAATGCTGTAGATCTTGACATGTCTTAAAAACAAAATATCCTCTCACTGTTAAAGAGAATAAAGCTCCAGGTCTGTGTGTGGATAGCCTTTCAGAGTTAGGTGCTCCCTACATGGAAGCTCACCTTTCGCTCTGCAGCTGCCATTTCTTTTGACAGTTGTCTCTGATGAGAGCGAGGATACCGCCAGCTAGGAATGAGAACTCGTGCTCTCCAAGGAGCTCAAGATGTCTTTAATTAAACGGTTTTTTATAGACTGAGAAAAGAAAGGATGCTGTTCAAATGACAGCACCTGTCTGGGAAAAAAACCTTTTAACAGAGAGGTGTTAGTTCCAGGGAAAGATCTATCGACAAAGATCAGGACTGGGGTCCTATGTCTGCTCAGAGTGGGACATTGAAAGTAGTTTCAGAACAAACCAGTAACCTCAGTTCAGATCTGTCTTCAGTAATCACAAGAGGACTGAACTCCTGTATTCTGAGTCCCTTAATCCACAGGATTAATGCACAATACCTATTGCCCACTTTTTGTACACAAAGCACCAAAGAATTGAGGGTCATTTTCTGTATGAAACAGGGTTTTGTTTTTAAAACCATAAAACTTTTTGTGCGATGGAAAGAAACATTTCCAGCCTAATTCCAATGCTAGCGCAAATTAAAAAAAAAAAAAAAATAAAAAAAAAAAAGTAAATTAAGATAAAATAAGACAAGACAAGACACTTTTTCTGGGAAAGAAATCCAGTGAGCATTAGGTCAATGGAAAAGATCCCCATGTCAACAGCAAACTTGGGGTCTAGCTTATATCATCAGTATAATACAGTATGTCCCAAGTTTGAAGGCCCCCTGTTCTGTAATCTTATGTTTGGATCCAGGACCCATGCACAGCACTATACCCCACACCAGAAACTCCTTTCCTGTCTTCAGCAAGGTGTGGGACTGCAGAGGTCATCAAGCTCATGGCAATGCAGTCACCAGGACTGTGGTACCTTTTGAGACAACTACATGATGCTCACACAGCTATGACCCTTCAAAGCTTGCCTGGGTTTGATGAGACTCAAAGTCTGGTGTGGTTTCCTGGGAACCTCACACACATGTTTTCTGAACCTGCCTACATGAAATATTTTAAACCCAAAGCTAATGGCACATGTTTTGAGAGATATTAACATGTCATGATTCCTTCTCATTAAAACCCCTTCTCAGTATTTTTCCCACTTGTGTCACTCTTAACTTTCTGTGTTTCTTAAATGTTTGGATGATTGTTACTTCTGTGTTGCTTTGGCTTCTTAAGCTATCTGCTTTTGAAGTGCCTTTTTTTTTTCTAGTAAATAAACCCCAAATTTAAATAATGATTAAACAATAATTCACAAATGAAGGTAGTTGTGGCATGTTGACTCAAATGCAAGTTTATTTTCATAATAAAATATGTCAATATTTATCCTTATTTAAAGCACAATTTTCTCATATAATAGTCAATATTAAGGGAACTATCTATCTTACAAATATATAAGATGCCATTTTTCATTGTCTAGGGGTTGCAAAGCTAAGAAATATTGTAACTGCTGCTATATGAGCATGGCTCTTGAGTCAGCTTCGACAGGGAGACATGAGATTTTTCCATTAATCATTCTTTTACTGCTACTCAGTTTCAGCCATTAACTTGCAATGCCCAGAAGGCTTACAGCACAGAGAATTTGACTGCTGCCAATGTAAAATGACCAATAAGAGGCTGGGGTTTTCAAAAGATGTGTAGCAATTTGCAGAGGTTTTTAACAGCAGAATCCAGAAGGTAAATAACTCTTAAAGGCTGTGAAACTTGTGAAGCTAGTTATAAATTCTCAGTATGAATATTGATAATATTATTACAATATCTTGTAAAAAGATGCTTACACTCAAAGCATGAATGCTTTTCAATAGAAATTAAACCAGCAGTGGCCTTGAATCAAAACCCTACAGTTATGCAACCTGAAATAACGAGATATTAAAAATGCAGATCTCAGTGTCGATCTTTGCTCTGTTCTAAACTTTGGGTTAATTTTGCCCCACAGATTGAAGCCTTACATTTACAGCTTGGCCATCCAGTGAAGGAAAAGGACATAACCCTGCAAATGTCATTGCTTCATATTTCTCAGCACACCAGGGCATACACATAATTTTAAACCAATCTGTTTCTGAATGCTTAGCTGGCCATTTTTTGAAGGAAAAGAAAATCCTTGAATTCAAAAACTGTATTTTGACTCATATACTTAATCACATCAATTTTTTTGTGCATAAGTACCAATGAGGTAGTACTAATCTAAATACCTAGGTAAATATTATCACCTGCATCATGGAAAATCATCAACATTTTTTCTGTTTGCTGCCTGGTTTCCATAGAGCTAATAATGGCAGTGCCCTGATCTGAGGTGAAATCTAGCTTTAAGAATTAGTGAGCAATATTTAGGTGGTATAAAATGAGAAATAATGTTGTTGATAACAGCTTTGTGTTTGAGGACTTTTACAGGAAAGCATAGTGGCTGTGCATGGGATTGGTCCTTGTCCTCCATGTGTGGTATAAAACAGCTTACATGGACCATGCGCATAAGCCTGATTTTTGGTGGCTGTGAATTCTGAAACATAACCCAAAGAAAAGCACAAATAACTCCAGATGTCTTTAAATAAATCTAGATTTTCGTGCTCCTGGCTACTGTTTCAAACTGACCAGCTTGCTGGAGAGACCAAAAGTGTATGGTGAATTTGATTTTAAGGTGAATGTTCTCCTTTTTTAACCTATTAATTTGTCTGGAGACCTTCCTGCTGATGGCTATCTAGGGTAGAGATTACATTTCAGTCTGGTTTTAAGTGGAGAACTCGAATGGCTCTCCCACAGAATATGGAGTAAGAAACCTTTCACAGACAGAGGGATGACAAGAGGTGGCTTAACATTTATTACATCAAACATCTGTCTGTTTGTTTTGCCAGCATCCATTGTGGTTTTAGGGACATTAGTGAATTCATTTGTTGTAATTCTATGTGATCACTGTGGAATTCTAAAATTGTTTCCGGGCAGGACCAGTGTGATCCTGTGTAAGTGGGTACAAGTCCCCTAATGTATGGGAGACACCAGCTTCCACCAGGCTTCAATTTGGCTTGTCTTCAGCAGGTACATTACAGTCTATCACAGCATGCTGTAACTGTCAGCTTCAACATTTAATGGGGAAAACTTCCTTAGTTGGCATTCAGTTTTCCTAAGAGGATGCAACTATTACGGCTTATCGCTCATCTTCCTAGGAGTCTGGACTCCATGCCCAGCAAAACATATGCTTCCAAAACTGCACAAAAGAGTATAATTTTTAAAAGTGGGTGAATTCGTACTAGTCCCATGGGAATTCTTCCAGCTGAAAGAAATGCCTCTGCTAGATTTCTGCAATGCAGTAGGTAGTTTTGCTTCATTTTCCTTCATTGTGACACAAAGCTTCTCAGCCCTGTTCACAGTTACACTGGTGTACTTAAGAAGATACCTCCAGAAGACAGTTGCAACCAGTCACACATATGTGAGTGTCCCATATGACAGCCAGATGTGGCACGTCTTCAGAGCCTGAGGGAACTCTGACCACAGTGCAAGGTTTGCATTCTCCCTTGCAGACTCCAAAATGGATGCATGCAGTTGCTAGAGGGCAGATTTACTGAGGTTTTATAAAGAAAATCTCCTTTCAGCTCCATCTGGCACAGTGTCTGCCATGTGTCACAGGCAGGAGGGGAAGCTGTGATGGCTGTTTGGCACTGCCCTTCAGAGCCAAGCAAGGGAATTCTGTGCCCAGCACTGTGACAGTTCTACTTCTCCCAGTGTCCGAGTTCAATGTCACAGAGCAGCACAACAGAACAACACACGCAGCTGAAGCAACACCACTACTCAAATGAGTGTGGCCCTCACACTTATGTGTCTTTTTCTAGTAATCAGGGTGAGAAGATGTGGGGATTGGGGCGGGGCTTGCACAGATTTAATCTCAAACCCAAGACGTAGCATGTGGGGAGCATACACCATACACATGTAGCATAAGTCCATTGTAGATCTGCAGCCATGCAGGTCTCACTGCGGGCAGCAGTGAGTCCTTTTCCTGATTATGTGCCTCAGTGATGGAGCCCCCTTAATGAACTAATCTTGTTTCTGAAGCTCTTAATTTTAACCTTTACTTTGGCACCATTACTCCAGCACTGTCTGGAGGTCCTGACAGCAGTGTGTGCTCGGGACAGCACTGTCTCTGTTGATTATATCCTCTTCCCTTGGGTATAAAATAAAAAGCACCACTTCAGGTCCATTTTCACTTCAAATTTGGCTGGAAGAAGGGACACTTGCCTGGGTATATTTCCCAGGCAGGCAGAAAATTGCTTGGGCAATCTCACTTTAAAATCTACCTTCTAAGACAGAAATTAAGTGAGCTCAGTTTTGAGGCCACAGCCAGTACAAAGACATAAGTGAGCTGAAGAAAACAAAGGTTTAAGAAAGCCAAAGCATGAACTCCTGTGCATTTAGTGGTTTCACTTCTGTTGTTCTGTCATCAGCAGGATGATTCATCTGAAATGGGGAGTTGTCAGATCTGACATGGAAATCAGGCATACAGCTATAAAATACATTGTCATAGCTTTGGAAAATTGTCCCAGAGATTCATTACCTTGGTGGCTAAGCTGAAGGAAGCATTAGACAAAGGAAGTGGTGTTGTATAAATGAATACAGGCTTTAAAGAAAATCAGCACTCAATTCTTTCTGCTTTAAAATGAATTGCTAATTTAATTCCAATAGGAATGAGGTATGATGAACTGGTCAGAGAAACCTCACCTCTGAAAGCAAGTAATTCTGACATTGGGTATAGAAGACAGCTTTTCTTCTTCTTCCACTTTTCAGCTAAAGACACTGTTATTCAGCGTTTGGGTTGAAAGTGATATTTCCCTTTTTAATATAAGTGTGTGGAGAAAAGAAGGTTAAAACAACTCAGATAAGGCCAGGTGACAGTGCAGAGCCCTGACCTGATGCTGCCATTGGAGATGGACCTAAAAGCTAGCGCTGTTGGGGACAACCTGAGCTCACAGGACAGAGGTGCTGGCACTTTCCTGTTTTAATTGAAAGATTATAGAATCATAGACGCATAGAATCATTCAGATTGGAAAAGACTTTTAAGAACATTGAGTCCAACTGTAAACCTAACACGTCCAAGTCCACCAATAAACCATGTCCCTAAGCGCCACGTCTACACATCTCTTAACTATCTCCAGGGATAATGACTCCACCACTTCCCTGGGCAGCCTGTTCCAATGCTTGACAACCCTTTTGTTGAAGACATTTTTCCTAATATCCAATCCAAACCTTCTCTGGTGCAACTTGAGACCATTTCCTCTTGTCCTAACACTTGTTACCTGGGACAGGAGACCAACACCCGCCTTGCTACAACCTCCTTTCAGGTAGTTGTAGAGAGCGATAAGGTCTCCCCTGAGCCTCCTTTTCTCAGGGATAAACAACCCCAGTACCCTCAGCTGCTTCTTACAGGACTTGTCAATATCCTTGTGATATGCGAGAGGCATCAGCTGGTTTCACTTCAGCTGAACAATTCCGTTTCTGTTCTCCTCAACTGCAGATCACCAGACCCTCTGATAAATATGGATAAAGATACCTCATAGCCTTACAAGTAAGCCTCACTGACTGTATGTTAGCATTGTGCAGACTTCTTTGGTTAGGAGTGAGGAAGCTGCCATAATACTTGGATGAGTTCATGCAGAGGCTCAAACCATTGGTTTGTGGGTGGTGTTGGGGCACAAAACTACGCACAGGTCTGCTTCCAACAGGGGACTGTAGCTTTTAAATACAGTGCATTGGACGGTAACTTCCATCATCACTACTCTAACTTTTCCTCCCAAACAGTGTTTAAACAGGTATCCGCACAAGCAGGTAGAAACAAGTAGACACAGAACGTGGTGATGCCTGACAAGCTGCAGGTTAACTCTATTTGTTCAGTCCAAGAGCTCTGGTTGTCTCTGTGCCCAGCACAGCAGAGACCAGCTGAGCATCCCAGCACAGCCAGCAAGACACAAGGATCATAAAGGGAGCAGGAGGGGGAGTGTCCACCTTAAACAGAGCAAATACAGCACTGAGTAGGCGGTTTCCTTCCCCAAAATGAGGCAAGGGTTTCCTGATCTCAGCTTTTAGAAAGTCAGGGGAACAGGGGATGTGAACACTCACAGAAACAAGACACCTACTTAAACTAAACTCGAACGTTTCTGCATGAGGCAGTATTGCATAGTGCTCTCGCAGCCGCCCACTCAGGGAGAGTCCAGGGCTCCCTCCACAGCTCTGCACTGCATCAACATTGTGCTGATCGCCTGGCCATTAAACCAGGCAAGACCTGGGTAAACATCTTTTGGCATACAGCTTTGCAGACGAGCAAATCTGAGCGCATTTGTAAAGTAATTAACTTTCTCACAAATTGCTGAGATTTGCTTCTCTAATCATAAAAAAAACACACAATACAAATAGCACTGGCTTTCTCATTACAGAAATGACCCTGTTGCTATCCACACTGCTGTCATTTTGCTAGGCTAAGCTATAACAATTAGAATTTAAAGTCATAATCATCATTCTTCATCCACCCCTTTCAAAGGTAAACTTCTTAGGACAGATCCCCAGGTTCAGGGAGACTGTTGTAAAACTGAAGTAAAGTCATTGCATTCAAAGAATGAAAGAGAGAGAAGAAATCTCTCTACTGGCTTCAAAACCAATTGGCCCTACTTTAGTAATAGCTAACACAGAACAATAGTTTATATCAGACTTGACTGTCAGTTACTGCAGGAATCTAGCAAAGGCAATCTCCAGCTTGGAGGCATCAATAAAAGAACACCCAGGTAAAGCGATAACTTCCCAAAAGCAAAATATAGTGTGTACCCTCTGGCTTTATTGAATGCAAACACAAATAACTATCTCGTTAAAAGGAGCTGATGGAAAAGGTTGCTATGAAAAATTGAAACAAGATTTTTCAACCTTTCTTTTGATTGTCTTTCATAAGGGTTTTTATTATGAGTTCATTTAAGAATCTTATCTTTCTAGTAAATGGTTGAAGCAAAGACTCACTTAAGCTTTTGTATTTATGTGGCAGTTGCCTAGTAAAGAGCAGAATTAATAAAATGTGATCTCCATATGATTGCTTGTGGGTCAATTTTTGCCATGCTTATTCCTGAGGAATACAGTTTATCCGCTTTTACTGAGTCTTCAGTTACATTAAGTTGATAGAAGTCTTTGGTTCCTCTTCACACAGTCTTAAAAGAAAGGTTCCTGCTTACGTTCTGCCCCCTGTACTGTCCTTCAGCTTCAAATCCATGCTCCGTCGGTCAAAAAATGATCCTTAGTATGAAAAGACAGTGCAATGTGTATGATTTAAATTTCATGACTATGGCAGGATAGTGTTCTTAAATTGAATTTTACACTCTGAGCTGTACTCAGCATGGGGTTATTTCCAGCTTGCATCATGTCAGAATTATACTGTTGAAACTGTTGTGTTACTAACCACACACATATTTTCAAAGCGTTACTTCTCTCGCTTTTGAGTTTTGGGAATAGTGGTATGGAGTCCAGGCTTCTTGTGCCCTAACAGCTGGAGCCAGTATTCTCTCCCCTCTGCATTTCCATCAAGTTTTATTTAAATTCCACCTAAGAAACCAAGGTCTGAAAAGCAATGATTTCTGGAGAATTTCATGGGGAGCAGAGGGAGAGTGGGGTGTTATTGAACAGATAAATAAAAAAGTAAATAATCCACATACTATTTACCCTATACTGTGCAGAATAGTCCCATTGGGTCTCAGCCAGTACAGGCAAAGTTCAAGAGAATAACTCAACATTTCAAAGAGAGTGAAACAGTTGTAAAAGTAGAAAGGCTACTAAGCATTACTACTGGATATAGGATACCCATAAATGTATAGATTAAATCAATAAGCACCTTTAAAAATCAACTAGAACATTGTCACCAATTACAGCAGACCAGATGTTCAGGCAGACAGGCATAAAAACTGCAGCACAAAGATTTGCAGAATGTTAGCATGGGTGTATTGTATCAAAGTCCTTATGTGTAAAAATGTATGTACTTACTAAAAACTGCTAAATGAAAGGTGAGTCACCATGTATATACCAAGATTTACACAAACAGCTCCTGTATTTACTGATACAGTTCTAGAGCAAGTGATTCCAATAAGAAAGCAGTCAGCATTTCAGGTCTATATTCAGCCATGAGTCTAATCACTTTGCTCTTCCACCTCAGAGACAGAGTGAGATGAAAATGGTAGGTGGGAAGTGGCTTTGGTTTATGTACAGTGTCACCTATTATTTCATGTGACTTGGTTCTGAATAAAATCATCTGGTAATGAATGGTACCAAATGATAGGTGGCCAGACTTCACCCTACACCTCTGGAGATGTTTAGATTTCAGTGTTAACTTGATCTCATCTAAACTTTGAAAAAATTAATGATAGATAATGAATAGAATGAACTATAGAGTTGCCATCCCTCACAATCATTCCTGCCAGATTTACTATGCCAGTTAACTATTGTTGCACACATGTACTTAACTGTGATAAGAGTCCCTTTTGAAATGTACTGATTGCAGCCTTTGAGAGCTAAATCTCAGTGCCCGGCACTGTAATTAACTCAAGATTTATTAATTTATCAAGACTCCTGAAACAAGCATGTCTAATTGCCCTTCTTTATTAATACATTCAAGAATGTTTAACATTTTACTGCCATTTAAACAAGAGTTCTAATAAGATACAGTATCAATTAATGGTCCTGTTAAAAGTCAGCTGGTATTTTTACAATAGCAGCAGAACTCCTTGTTACACATTAAACACCATGGAGCAATCATAAGGTTTGTGGTTTTGTTTGGAAAGGTGCATTGCAATGATACACTGCCAAGATTTTAACAAGCATCTCCCACAAGACATTCCTTCCTTGAGAGGATGGTGAAAAGCTCTTAGTTTGGGGCTTGCCCAGAGAAGGACAATGAAGGAACAGGAATCCATTAGCGTGTTTGTCCTTTAAAAACAATATGCTTTTCCAAAGCCCTAAGGATGTAAATGCACTACACTGCAGTGCTTTTGTTTGGTTCTTGAAATGTGTTGAATTTACAGTCTGCATTGAGCTTTTGGTTTTGTTTTTTTCTGGTGAGCTCATCAGTTTGAACCAAACCGGGATTAATATACATCTCCTCCCCTATGTTCCTTACTCACAGTGTTCCTCACCTCTGGAAGTGTGAGGCAGTCCACAGCTGGGTGAAGACTGGTGCTGAAAAGCCTTAGTCAGGAGTGGTAACTCTCTTCCCATGGATAGAGCGAGACTTGATATCTCACTTGCACTAAAGTAGTCTTATTTTGGAACTCCAAATAACATCCCAAAAGCACAAACAGAGCTGACCAGAATGACTTTTTAACAAGGTATACTGTTATTTTGAAACCAAAGATTTCTAAAGGTGGACTGGCTTCCATCCAACTTTCGTTAGGATGACTTCTTTCAAAGTCTGAGACTTGGTGATGATACAGGTATAATTAGTTGACTACAGTGTCAGTTAAAACACTGGCCTGTGACGTGAACAACACACCACAAATGCTCTACCCTGTTTTACAGTGGCACTTATCAGGACACCTTCAAAGTAACCAGACTGAATAATGCTTGATGATTTAGCAATCAAACTCAGTTTCTTCCTTCAATATTGGCCAATAAACTCACACTTTTATTTACTGAAAGAATTGCTATAAATTTTATGTTAGATGCATTAAGCCAATTGAAGTATTTTTATTTCTTTTGTGAACACATCACATAAATCTCCATAAGCCACTGAACACTGAAGAGTTGAACACAATAAACTGGGAAATTACTTGCTAACTCAGGTATAGTGGGTAGTGTATTCAAAACCCACCATACACCAGGAGCTACCGTTTTGGCTGCCATAATCCTTTGCATTTTTATTTACTGAAAAAGTAATTTATAGCACTGGAAGATCCCAACCTTCTCTTCTCCTTTCTCCTTCTGGTTGCCCAGCAGCCTCTTTTCACAGGGCAATAGCATACACACGTAGCAGATGGCAAAGGAAGTAAGTCTTAAGAGGTTCTTACTCCCTAAAACAACTGTTGCAAGAATCCCACAGATACACAGTCAGCTTTTTACCTGGAAAATTTCAATTTTCTTCCCTGAGGTGCATACAAAACTCAGGATCTTTGCTGTCAGAGTTCTTATGCTCTTTCAGATGTGTCCTAATCCCTTCCAAATTGGACATTATGTGTCCTAATTGTTATTATTATTATTAATAATAATAATAAAGATTAACTGAAATAACAGCAATAACAATCAAACTTTCAACTGTTATTTAAAGTAATTTAGCCATTCCTTCATCGGTGAGACATTTAAGAAGACATCTGTGTTTCAGCATGCATACAACTTTTATTCATGTGAATAACTTTTTCCAGTGAACATGGAAAAAATTTCCAATGAACCTTTCTGAAGTTCAGATGCTGAGTCAGGCCTAGGATACTTTGCACCAAGACCTTGAGCCAAGAGATTTCACCATTATAAACTTTTCCTCCTAGTATTGTGTGACATAGGGCTCACCTTGTCCTTCAGACAGAAGTTTCATATACTATGATTTAGGTGGGCCAAGAAGGCAATGTTCACAGTCAAGTATCCACCAGGGAAAATGCTCTTCTTGCACAGTGTGCAGTAAGTGACCCGTAGTTACATTATCTGTACACTTATCTGTCCCTACATGCAGTACTGTGTAGGAAGACTTAGGGTGGCTCCAGGACCAAAGTATCCATGTACATGACTTGATGAATAGGCAGCTTGATCCTGTAGAAATGTTTAGGGTCATCTCACCTATAATGCAATTGAGCTTTGTGCCTCTAGCTCTCCCTTGTGCCCCTCTAGTGATAATGCCAGTCCAAGAGAAATGGGCTCCTTCTCAGGAGGGTTTGATGTGATCTGCTGGGGCAGCCTTCAGGGTCCTGAGACAACTCTGGTCCTCAGAGGGGATGTCCATCCCACAGGCACTGTGCAGAGCAGGGAGGAGACAGTCACAGAATCACAAAATCACAGAATCATTCAGGTTGGAAAAGACCCTTGGGATCATCGAGTCCAACCATCAGCCCTACTCTACACCACATCCCCCAACATCTAATCTAAACAACCCTTAAACACATCCAGGGATGGTGACTCCACCACCTCCCTGGGCAGCCTATTCCACTGTCTGACCACTCTTTCTGTGAAAATTTTTTTCCTAGTGTCCAGTCTGAACCTCCCCTGTTGCAGTTTAAAGCCATTCCCCCTTGTTCTGTCACTAATCACCTGTGAGAAGAGACCAGCACCAACCTCTCTACAATGTCCTTTCAGGTAGTTGTAGAGAGTGATGAGGTCTCCCCTCAGCCTTCTCTTCCTCAAACTGAACAGTCCCAACTCCTTCAATCGCTCCTCATAGGATCTGTTCTCCAGGCCCTTCACCAGCTTCGTTGCCCTCCTCTGAACTCAAGTCAGTGCTAAATCAGAAACAGTGTAATCACGCTCAGACCATCTTTTCCCATGCTGATGTGTTTTCCTTGATAGGCAAAATTGTTCCAGTCAATATGCTGAACTGATGATACCACCACAAGAACTAGCTCATGCAGAGCCAGTACTGCACTGGGCCATATAAATAGACTCAGGAGAAACAGAATACATGTATTTTTTTTTCTGTAGTCCAGGAGCGTAAAACCAAAGAGTTTCAATCTTCACACCAATGAGCCTGCGCAAGCCCACAAGTGCTCCTTGCCACAGTGCCAGGTTTTGTATTCAGGGAGCCTCTTGCACTGGGATTCTGTTACCATTTGAAAACAAAGCCTACATAATTGCTGGAAACAAACTGCTTAGCTGAGAGGGAATGACTTGTGATGTTTTAAAAGCCATTAAGGAATACTTAGCAATCCCATTATCATCTAATTATGACATGCTGACCAGTGGAAGGGATTGACTGCTTAAAATAATGTCTGCTTTTTCTAGCTATCTCAGCTGGTCTAATAATAGATTTTACCCCTTGCTATTACATGTACTGCTCACATCTCTGATACTCACCCATAACAGTCAACTCCTCAGTTTCATAAATGAGGCAACACCAATTCCCTGGGGTTTTCTCTGAGGAATGAACCAAAGTGCTTGAAGCAGTATCATCACGCTTCCATAAGTGGCCCTTTCACAGTTTTTGACCAGTTGTACAGTCCTTATTTTTGTTTGTTTATTTTCAGACTGCTAAAGCAAAAGTAATGAAGTTAGTATCTGATAACACTGAACAGGGTTTTAGATGATTTGGGTTTAGTTCCTTCAAGGCAATACCTGAGTATGTGGAATTCAGCTTTAGTTCCCAAAATCTCCATTGATAAGTAAGGGGTAATAATTTCTTTGTCTGTCTAGTCTGCTTGGATTAACATCCTGCAGGATCTTGAATTCTTCCCTGGCAAAGGCAGCTTTTGCATGGAGCCTGTAGGTACCATTATAATACACATAATTATTAACACAAGCTCCTTTTTTTCCCTCAGAAAAAGCCCTTTAATTTGAAATAATCATTACAGTTTCAACTTCTTCAAACATATTTTATTGACAACTAAAACAATTGAAAATTAAGCTTCATAATAACTAGTTGTGGCAGGGACATTTAAATGCAACCATCAGCAAGCAGAAAAACATGTGCAGTGTGGTTTTGAACCCTGTCTCTGCCACTGGTTACTTTTTCAAATGTCCTCTGGCTTCACTACCTTTAAAATGAAGGTAGTAGCATCTACCTTCCCCATTAATCACTTTGGACCATAGACATTTCAGTGCCCTTCTCTGAAGAGCAACTTGCTGCCAGCTAGTGGAGGTTTCAGAACAAAGGTAAATAACCAGGTTGTCAACACGTTGGAAGGAGTCAGTCATGTAAGAAACCAGTGTTGATTAGCAAGATGTAGAGTTAGCTAGCAGTGACCAGCAGAAGGAAGAGGTTTACATTCTGTCTACTACTTCATGTCATTATCAACCTACTTCAAAGCTATTACAATTCTAAATCGTGTTAAAATCTAAATATTTTGTTTTAAGAATTGAGGATTTCGGGTAGGGATTTTTCTGCTTTCAGGTGCTTCAGCTTCTGTTAATACTCACATTTTCTCTTCAAACTCTGAAACTGACATTTTTAATGTAAGTATAAGTACAATTTCAGTTTGTCACAAAACATCTGAAACTTCTGAAAACACCATGACATTATGAGATTTTTATAGAAAAAATACCTATGAATCAAAAGCTCTTTTCCACTCCTCTGTGAATCCCTCTGCCTATGACTCTCTTGTAGACTCAAGTCCACAAGACTTCACCAAGCACAAGTAATTTGGTTTCAACACAACCAAGTACACTCTTGCCACTTAAAAAGCAAAATAGGAGAGAGCTATTTGGTGTCTCTCAGGCAGAAGCATTTAGCTTGAGCCCATGGAAGGCAGCAGATTTTGTTTGCTCTTTCCAGAGTCGCTGTGATATGAAATTGCTTCCCCTTATGGCAGATACCACAAACTGAATGGCCCCAGAGAGGGGCAAACCTCAAAATTACAGGGAGTATCTCCAACCCTGCCCACTTGTTCCTTACATAGTTATTTCTGAACCAGCAATATCAGAGCAACTGGTTCAGAATATCAAAATCAGGACAAATTGTACTCAGTTTATGGCTGCCCAGCTCAAACACAGAATTTTGTGGTTAGAAGAGCACTTGCTGGTGGTCAACAGAGATCTTAGTCATGTGTACGATGGCTCCTCCTCTGGGTGTCTGATGGGAGGAGAGGAAGAGCTGATGCTAATGGCACAATTACTGTCTCATAGGGGTTGGGATGCTCCTGAATTCAAAAGGACTGAAAATATTCTGCAACTTTCCTAATATCGATGTGGTGAGTGTAAGCCATTGCATCCATTCCAAGAGTATTCTGGTGAGAATTAGCTTATACCAATGCCAGGGCATGGATTAATAGCCATATGAATCCATCACTATTGAAAGAAAGCCCATGATGAGCAAAACTTTGGGAGTCACTGGAACCTAGTGGAAGCTGTGGAAAAGAATCAATGAGTTAGTAAATACCTTGGAAGAAGTTCAACATCATAAAAAAGCATTAAATATCAGTTAGTTCCTGATTATATTGTGATATATAGTTCCTGATTATATTTGTGCCTCAGAAATACTTAGAAACACAAATAAGTAAACTAATGACTGTTGATGGATGACCTCGCAAACAGGGTATGAGTCCCTGCCCAGTGAGGTGCCCTAAGGCATCCAGGATGTTTACAGGGGGCTGTCAGGTATGACACAGGACCTTCAGCAGACTGTGATCTGCAATAAAGCCAGTGATGTGTGAAATGGTGCTAACTCCCCACTTGAGAGACAACTAAATGACAACAAACTTTCTTGTGTGAGGTGTTCTACGGAATGAGAGAACATATCTTCCTAGACAGACTGATAATCAAAACAGCCACATAAGGGTTAAGGGGAAAGCAATTATCCTGTTTTTATATAAGTTGGCATAGACAGTGGTTTGTTTAGTCACCAAGGAAGTCTATGGTTCATTGACCAGTGTCATTCTGGCACATCCTTCAACAGACCATGCTCCCATAGACCCCCTCTGTGTGCAAAGACACCCCATAGTAGGGTGTACCATCTGGCAAAGAGGAGCAGCCTTACCTAACTATTTCTCAAATGCTGTATTAAGACTTCGGGGTTACAAGGGTGTGCACAAGACAGAGCCCCTTCTGGGTCATCCAAATTTTGCTAGAGAAGATGTGTCAGGAAAGCAACCAAGATCAAGGAAACTTTAACATTGCTTTAAGTTCGCCTGGGTTCCCTCCAGGATCTGTGTTAACAACTGCTGGCTGAACATAAGAATTTTATTCCTCTCCTCCCTATTATACTCCTCAAAAAGTGATGCTCCCGTGCTGCTTTTAGGACACTGCACATAACTGTCTGACATGCCAGGAGTCAGAACGTCCTGACTCTGGCTGTAATGCAGGCTCCCATCAGACAACATCATTTATGTGTGGTTAACATGGACACAGAAATGCTCTGCTCCCAGAAACCAAAGAGACACAACCAACTCATTAATTATTTCCATTCCTTCAGAAACTTCACAGAGAAATGAATAGTCATGGAAGCTCATGCCAGGACTTGAATCTCACATAGCAGGAGACACTGTTTCTTGGGAGCCCATCCCCTCAGGACTCTCAAGTTCCTTTCATAAACATGACAATTAATACCCTGCAGACAGGATGGACATTGACTGATTGTGTGCCCTCAGCGAGTGATTGTGAGGTCTTTCTTTCCCCCATCCTCCTATAATTTAAGATATTCCCTCTTCAATTCTACATTTCCTCCCCTGCTAGATGTATTTTTTCAGCTTCACTTACATGGGTAAGGGTTTATCCCAAAGAAGCCTCTCCTCCCCCATCTCCCTCTCCCCCCTCTCACTCACTGTGAATAAGATCTCTCTGTCTAAGGCAGCAATCACTGAGGAGCCTCAAGAGTTCCCATTTCTTGTCCTCCCCCTATTTTGATGCACTGATTATCCTCTTGTCGGATCAATAGCCCATCTGCTTTTAGGGGTTTTCTAGCATTCTGATGCTAAATTAAAACAGAGAGAATCAATCCTCAGTTAATTTCCCCAACCAAACAATTTATATCTCTCTTCTGATCTGCTGTCATGTGAATTATATAATACTAACATACTGTGAGGCCTCCCCAGACAAAGTAAGCACTTTTATAATGCTGAATTACCCTCTTTATTAGTAAGTCTCAAATGTGACAAACCAGGAGATTTATTTTATAATGTTGTATAGTCATTGGTTGAACTTGTTAAAACTCCCAGCTATTGTAATAGAGTAAATCGCTAATTAACAGTGAGTTTTGCTTTGTTTTTAATGGACTTTGGGGATACATTTCAGACTTAGATTAAGATTAGTGCAAAACAAAGTTCTCCTTAATTATTTCAAATTGAGTGTTATGCTAATAGTAAACAATTATTTCTTTCCTGACTGAAAATTAATGTTCTATAAATAATTACAAAACCAAGCTGCTATGTGAGTCCCAAAAGGAGCTGCCAGACTTAGTGGTTAACCCACAAGAAAGAAGCATGGATCTTTTCCATGGTCTCACACTTTGTGAAAATTAAGCATCCGCTTTGGTGGTTTTCTAGGGGTTTTCTGCCCTGGCTGAAAAAATAATAAATATAGTTTTATATATATAACCTGAAGAGGGTATATTTAAGGCAAAGGTATATGACCTTATGGTTTGTCAATTCTCAGGTCACTTCTCAAATCAAAGATTAATCAAAATATTAACATCCCTCCTAGTGGAGATTTCTGTTTCGTGCTGATTTGTACTCTTTTGCACAGGAAAAACTGGGAACACAGAAAATTGAATTATCTCAGCTGATTCCAGTTCAAGTTTAGTTGAGGAGGTATGAGACTGTTCTACATCATGTTCTAGATGACCTAATTCTCTTATTGAACTCCTAGGAGTTAAGATTTTCCTCTTTATGTCTTCAAAGCTTTGATTATGCGTTTTGATTTATATTAGCTTTTTCTCAGGACTCTGAGTTCTTCAGCGTCTTTCCATGCCCTTACAGATACCCTCTGCAGTCAGTGGAAAGGGACAGACACCTCTCACATAAATCAGTAAAAGGTGGGATTTCTAAACACAGAATAAAGGATTTCTCCTCAGCAAAGGCAAAATTCATGTTGACAGGGGAAGCAGAGTAGCTCCTCTGGGCATCAGCATCTCCTAAATAACTTAGGAGGACAAAAACCAGTGACTTGTTCTTACAGCAGGCCATCATGGCCCTGAACTAACTGTCCCCAACCCATTTCTCTGGACAGTTGTTGGTGCACACACCTTGCTCTGGGGTGAAGGAGTGATGCACACAGCCAGGAGCCAGTTCTCCCATACTTTGCCTGCTCCATGGATGCAACCCTGATCATGCACAGCCTTTTTTTCAGTGGTGGAAGAGTCAAGGCTGCCAGGAGCGTGGCAGCCCTGGGGGCTCAGTACATCAGCATTTGGTAGTGCTGCCAGGGGTTTCTCTCCGTCCTGCTGTAGCACACTGCATGTGTCCGAGGAGCCCCACCACCGCCACCCACCCAGCACACAGCTCTTACAGAGACATCAGTGCTGCTCCAAGACCAGAGGGGTCTCTCTCATTGTGTCTCAAAACTATAATTTTGCCATTTCCACTTTTCCACTGTGGGCAAGTACCTACTTTGCCTTTGTATCAAGCCTGCTCAGCCTTGTGCTTTGTCTTACACAGCACATCAGAGTCATAGAAATCAACAAATTTGCAACAGACTCTTGCCTCAGTTTCCTCATAATTTCTGAGCATTTGTCTGAGGCCTGTCAAAACCCAGTGATAATCCTCTCTTTCCCTTCTGCTGCCACCTTATTCTGGCATGAGGGAAGACATCAGAGATTCCTCAGAGCAGATGTGACATTCTGTTCTGTGTCACCTCCTTTCTTCATTCATCCTCCAAGCCCTCCTCAAAAAGGGCAGTGTACCTCATCTCTTGCCTATGTGTTAGCCAGCTAAAAAATCTCTACCACCTCCTACAACCAACACTCTGAAGTGCCCAGAAACCTCTGCTAAGGTGCTGATGAGTCTTGATGTTCAAGAAGTGTCCAAGCCACAACAACCCAGTTCTTATAGCCTCTCATCTGCATTGTGGGAGAGAAGACATACGACATTGACTTAGAGCTTGATGAGTGTGTGTGTTTTCCTAATGTTCCTCCCAGACTTGTGTCAGTCCTTGAGGTCCTCCCCTAAGCCCTAGTTTTCAGGTGAGAGGGAGATAAATTCTGTCTGCTCTGTAAGTAAAATAAGATTTCAATTTGCTGTCAGAACTTTAATTAAAACACTTACAGATCAACTTTACCGTGGCAAATTGTCTGCACCACTATTACTATAGGAAGATGAATGTTAGCTGTGAAAACAGGCAAAGTACACTCCCCTAGACTAATGTGTAATTTCATAGCCATTGATTTTTGACTTTGAAAATTCTCCCATATGCTTCTGGGAATTGGAACTTGTTACAGGTGACCTGGCAGCATCTTTAGCAATTTTTTAAATCTTTTGTGAATGTGGAAGAAGAGTCATTTTGCCCATTCACATTTTGCCATGTCAGGCATGACCTACAAGCACCTACCTCCCAAGTTCTGAAACCCAGACTAATTGTTGGATAACTACATTTAACAGATAATACATAATCTACAAATTCAATTTCTATGGGATATCGACAAACAACCACCATCTCCTGTTGTAAGACTCAGAATTTAATTCTGCAGTCAGTCTGAATATCAACTTTCTTTTGGGTAATAATGAAAAATCAGATTGTGTACTAGAATAAATGTAATTATTGGAATGAATCTGCTTATGCCAAGTGAGATACAATAAAAGAGCACAAAATATAAGTAACTATTACAGGCTTGAGAGCAAGTGTGTGATTTAATATATAACAGGCTATCTGATCTGGTCACATAACTAAATGGGCAATTTTACTATCAAAATTAACCCTTTAACCCAGATAAACATTGTGATGCTTTTGGTAAATTCTAAATGTTTAGAATCAGTCAGTGAAACATCTGAACACCTTGCAGTCCCTAAGGCATCATGTTCAGATCACTTCCTTGGAGAAGTTACATTAACCATGGCCATCACTTCTCTGCTCTTCATTTAGCCCAGTCCAACAGGAGATCGACTCTGTCAGTACTCTCTTAAACCTGGAGGCACGAGTACGCATGAAGGTTAGGCTGTGCACAAAGGGTCTGAACCAGACAGACAGACACACAGCTTTCTAGTGGTTATTGGATGTCTAAGGGGCCTGTCTAACACCACAGAAGAAATCAATGGCACAGAATCAGATTTAACTGAGACCCTGTACCAGTCTTCGTCCAGCAGCTGATCTCTGGGTTTTTGTAAGGATGTCATACATGTTCATACCAGCACTACCTCCAAGGTTACTCAGAAAACAAAGATACAAAGAATGAAGAAAGTGACAATCACCACAGAGATGGTGAAAAAGTAACCGTTTTTAATTAGAAGAAAATGCACTTGAGGTTGCTCATTGTTTTAGATCTGCACCACACATCTACACCACAATGACAGGACGACTTGAAAGTGCTGGCGATTAAGATGCACCTCCTGGCAGTCCCTGTGATGGTCCAGTTGTAGTATGTTAAGCAGAATAGAAATAGACTATGGTAGTTTCAGCACATTCACACTGTTAGTGGTGGCAGAGGATGAGGGCCACCAATTAGACCAGATAATACACAGATGAGGCTCAGGACAGAGGTCAGGGTGAGGGCCAAGGTTGCTCAGGGGCAGCTGGACCTTGGTACAAAGCCTGCAAAGGCAGCTGCCCAATGCTCCAGTCACCTCATACCACAAGCCCTCATGCCACATAAGACAATTGTGCCCTGACCACATCTACTTGCCCTAGGATATCTGAGCCTTGTAACTGTATTTATCTAAGATCTGAGTTAAATCTATTAAGAGAGAAAGACTATACCAGCATAGTTGTGATCAAGACTCAGGCCCAGCTGACTACAGGAAGCCTGGTGGGTATGCAGTTGTCCAGCATTTTCTGGGACCCACATACAATTAAAGTAACTATGCATACGCACTAGACATGCAATAGCATCAATCTCATCCATTGGCTTTATTTACATACTTAAGATCAGTGGTAATTCTTTCCTTCTGCCATGGAGTTGTCAAAGACATCCTATCCATCACTGCAAATGTAAGGACTTAACTCCAGCTAATACATACGTGGCCTTGGGGCACTGATGAGCAGAAATCCGTGTGGTTTGATTAACCAAGTTCCTGTCTATGTTGTCATCTGAGTCCTTCTTGAGCAGACATAGTCCATCTGCTTCTTGTGTCGTTGTGCATTTGGATTTGTATTCATTGTACAATAAATGAGAAAACAAGGGTAAACAAGAAGGTGAGGGGTATATTAAGCTCCTTTACTATGACTACTGCTTCTACTGGCATTTCCTTTGACTTTTGACCTTCCTTGATGCAAAGGCTCTGGTCTCCTTGAGCTAAGCTGCGGCTTTCTCTGAAGTACATGGTCTGTAATGTGATACCTGCGGATATGGTACCTAGTGTAATTAAGATGTTTGTTGACTTTGGTTCTGCCCCCACCAGTGTGTAGCAACATCCATAAGAAACCAGTGTTTGCTTGCTGATGAAGTGCCAAACAGTGGTGAATAAAACCACTAAAGTTTCTAGTCTTTAATGTTTCATGCTTCTTCATTACTAATTGAATAAATTCAGTGTGTTTGCTGAAGAACACACGAAGGTGCCATTTATGATGCAGGAAACAAACATTTAGAAATGGGTTATACAGTGAGGACAGACAGTACTTGGCTTGCTCTCTAATGATAAACACCTGAGGCATCATGGAATTATTCGGTCTTGAAAGACTGAGGCCAGATGAAATACACTTGGCCAAATATTAATGTCTCCTAGAACAGATCATACTGCACCCTAAATTCTGCTAATGTTACTAACCAGCTCTCCACTGACTACAAGGGAGTCAACCTAGCCTGACGCCTGACTTTTTAGTTATAGTTCGGTGAGATTAATCCTCTTTTTATATTATGAGCAATTTGTAGTACTATGGTTTCTTTTCATTGTTGCTTAAGTGATTTCATACCTTCAGTGCTTCACACTGATTGTTCATGAAGCAGATGACTTCAGCACTTTCCAGATCTCCTGGTTCTTCATCTTGTGGTCCAATCATCCTCAGACCCTCTCTTTTTCAGTTCTTTGGATACACAACAATATTGATGCTCTTGATTTCTTCTCATTTCCTTGCTCTTCTCCACTCTCACTCACTTTCTATGGCATGTGAGTTCTGATGGCTGTCAGACTTTTTTTCTAGAGGGCTTTGATAGACAAGAGATCATTGGGAAGTTGTCATGGGTGTAGGCTGTCAGGAATGGGACAAACTGAGTGCTCCATGGACTTTCCTTGCCTCTGATTCTAAGGCCTGGACTGAATCATCAAAATGATCCTTTCAGTCTATTATGTCTAATGTTTAGTGGCACACGAGGATTTGTATCCACTTTCAACGGGATCCTGTGGGTCTCAAAAATAAAGTAACTACAAGTATCAGACATAATAGATGCAGTGAACTTTTATAACTCTGCCAGTGTGATCCAAGAAATTCAGGTTCTTCCTTTGAGGCACAGAACTAGAAGAAATGATTGTAGTTTTTCTAATTGTACGTGGAAGCAAGCATTACTGCAGGGAAGTTAGACAGATTGAAATCTTCCCCGGTATTTCATGTGGTAGCTCCAAAGGCACGTGAAACTGACAGTATGCTCTGGAACAAACATGAGCAATACCGGAAGCTTCTGAAACAAGACTGCTGAGAATGAAAAGTTTAGGAAATGGATTAGTTGTTAGCAGATTATTTGTAGGGTAACTGATAATAAAGTCAGAGCAAGGAGCAGCAACGGGCTTGACTTTGTACAAAAGAGTTGATACTTGCAGGTCAAGTCAAAATTCTGCTTTTCAAATGAAAAGTTCAGTAAGACCAAAGGAAATCCAATTAAAAATGCATACTGAAGTGCAAAGATGGGCTGCAAAGGTCAGCAAATGGCCCGGACAAAATTTACTTGTAGAAAATGTGGCATTAATCACAACATAATGGAAAGGGGTCCATTGCCAGAAGAATGTGACTGTGCAGAGAATACACACAGCTTGAAGCCATCGGATTCCTTTTTTATGTGTATTCTGTCAGGCACCACTCCAGTAAGTTCCTTGTAGTTGTTTACGTCTGAGGTAACCATCTAGATTTCCTTTATCATCAGTGGAGAGAAATATGCTTTTCTGGGGCATAATTCATCTCACAGTGAGGTATACATCTAAAATATATCATAGGGATAATGTTCTGAACATTATTATTTCTCTTCATTGACAGTAAAGAAAGACATGGGTGACTGGTTCATGTGCATGTGTTTCTACACTGTGGACATCTAAGCCAAAGCAAGAGT
This sequence comes from Strix aluco, assembly GCF_031877795.1. Lineage (NCBI taxonomy): Eukaryota > Metazoa > Chordata > Aves > Strigiformes > Strigidae > Strix > Strix aluco. Next base: position 10,417,189 of record NC_133931.1, on the reverse strand, counting down.
AATCCAGCTTTTGTGGGAAGCCACGGACATGTCAAGTCCATCAAATGCACCAATTCTGGAATGAAAAATTGCATAGCCACCACTGCACCTAAACACTGCAGAGCTTCTGAATTTGGGTCTGAGAATAAGCATTGCAGTAATGTCACAACACCATTCTGGGGACCTGTTTATTCTTCACACATACCCCAAACTTACATAGCTCTTAGGTTCACTTTCTAACCTGTACAGAAAAATCATACTTCTGGACAGTCTACATCCACTAAATAATTACTTCTTTTTACACACATTGAGAGTCTTCTCAGATCCATCTTTTCTCCACCTTTCTACATGATGCTTTCCACATGATGAGGTGGCTTTTCTTTTCTTTGGCACTCTCTTTTCACTGGAAGGTAGCCAAATGTCTTTCCATGGGTGCATCCCCATGGCCTTCCCTCATGCTCCTATCCAAAAAGCCATCATTTCTATTTCTGGTGTGTTGACCCTGGCTGGATGCCAGGTGCCCACCAAAGCCCCTCTATCACTCTCCTCTTCAGCTGGACAGGAGAGAGAAGATACAATGAAAGTCTTGTGGGTTGAGATACTTACAGGGAGATCACTCACCCATTACCTGCCATGGGCAAAACAGACTTGACTTGGGGAAATTAGTTTAATTTGTTAACGATCAAATCAGCATAGGACAATGAGAAATAAAACCAAATCTTAAAACTCCTTCCTCCGACCCCTCCTTCCTTGGCTCACTTTACTCCAAATTTTTCTACCTTCTCCCCCGTAACAGCACAGGGGGATGCAGGTTGTGGTCAGTTCGTCACACATTGTCTCTGCCGCTCCTTCCTTCTCAGGGGTAGGACTCCTCACATTCCTACCCTGCTCCAGCATGAATCTCCCATGGGGTCACAAGTCCTTCCAGCAAACCTCCTCCAGCATGGGCTCCTCTCTCCATGGGTCCACAGGTCCTACCAGGAGCCTGCTCTCTGGCATGAGGTCCTCCACAGGCTGCAGGTGGAGATCTGCTCCACCATGGACCTCCACGGGTGCAGGGCACAGCTGCCTCACCATGGGCTGAAACACAGGCTGCAGGGGAATCTCTGCTCCAGTTCCTGGAGCACGTCCTCTCCCTCTTCTTCACTGACCTTGGTGTCTGCAGAGTTGTTTCTCTCACATATTCTCAGTCTTCTCTCCTCTGGCTGCTGTTGTGCAGCAGCTTTTTCTCCTTCTTAAATATGTTATCACAAGAGGTGCTAACACCATAGTTGATGGGCTCAGCCTTGGTCAGTGGCAGCTCTGTCTTGGAGCCAGCTGGCATTAGCTCTGTCGGACTTAGGGAAAGCTTCTGGCAGCTTCTCACAGAAGTCACCCCTGTAGCCCTCCCGTTGCCAAAACCTTGCCAAACTCACACCACCTTTAACAGTAAAGAGGTATCTACACACTGACAGATAACACTACTGCTGAGCAATTCCCATAGCCTTGGTGATCTAGTGGAGACTACTAGTGACTCAGTGGCTGACTAAATAATTTTGGACCAAATTTTCACCCACCAGTGAAGATTACTTGGGCAATCATGAGATTAACAAGTTTAGTGGTAAAGGGAGTAAAAATAAATTATTGCTTTTCTAGCTAAACAGCAAATATGTTTTTTCTAAATTTTGCATTCGGAGTTTCAAAGGTTTAGCTTAATGCTAGACTGCAGCCAAGGGGTTTAAATGTGTGCCTGAGAAAAGGAGTGTTTTGGGGTGAAGAAAGAATTATAAGATACACACAGATGCATGAATATAAAATACACTAACTGTTATCTGATCTTGATCACAGAAAACACTGCCGATAAGTTCAACACAGTTAGCAACAGTGTGAAGGAAGGGCTAAACCCACGTCTGATAAAAGGAGAATCTAGTTCCTTCTGGTTTAATATCACTTAAAAGTGACTGTTGTACAGCCATGTTTGTTGGGGAAAACCCTGACAGATGCTCAAGAGAAGTATTGTATGCTGATTTGGGCCAAGCCTCCCTGAAAGAGAAACAACTGCAACCTCCACCCCCATGGAGTGCCTGAACCCACTCCAAACATGGGCATATGGAAAGCATATGTGTACCAGGAGATTTCCACTGAAAAATGTGTTCTGTGAGAAAGGCTGACAGAAAATGTAGCGAAAAAACACCAGATCAAATCCAGAGAAGACTATGAAATGAAGCTACAGACAAAAAGGGAACAAGTGCTGGTGCAGAAAGAAAAGGAATTGTCAGAGGAGACACTGTATGAGGCAGGCACTATTCAAGCCATTGATTTTAGGCATCTATTTTAGGCAGCCTGACTCCTCCAGTGGAAACCTGACCATTGCCTGTACAGATGCGTCTAGGCTCCATCCAGGTGTGCCTGCAGGGTGGCAGCTGGGCAGAGGCTGCAAAGACAGGTGGGCTTTTCACCTAAAGTGAAGTGTTGTGAGCATTGTCAGCATCTCTTACTGATCCCACCAAGGAACAATGACCTTATCCCCCCTTGATATAAGATTATAACAAAGAGAAGCCTGACACATCCCTGTTTTTTTCCTGTTAACTGGAACAATCAGTAAGACCCTGAATGTTGAGTCATTCCTACAGTCAAAGACTGTCTCCTGCACCATTAAAAGCAATGACACCCTGGCAAAGGTGATGTTCCCTTGCAAAAAGGATCTTACTAGGAAAAGGAGGAGCAATGTAGGAGAAAGAAGGAAAACAGAAGAAAGGAATACTTTTTCTTGTTCTCAACTAAGTGGGAGGATGTGATTTAAATTTTGATCACTCTAATTTTAAATAATGCATCTGAAACAAAGTCACCCCACAAGTCTATGATTAAAAATACACATTTCTCCCTTTCTCTTTTTCTGATCAGTCTTTGAGACCTGGGTAATTCAACCTACCTAGAACTGATTCTGTCAGCAGACACCTTTCCCTGCCACTGTATGAGGAGCCCCAGAGATCAGTCAGTCACTCAACGTTATGGCAGTGGTATCTCCTCTAAAGTATGCTGCAGACATGGAGGATGGACACAAACAATTTAACTATCCAAAAGATTTGAATACCAGGGTCTTCTTCAGTCTGATGGATTCTTTAACCTTTTCATAAGGGACTATTATATAATAACTCCTAAGCAAATTTGGGTTCCTTAAACCTAGGTGTCTGATGCTGTTTGAGATGCCCTTGTGTATCTGAAATAAATAGATGTGGTCACACTGCTAGATGTAACACATAAACTACAGGAAAGTTGTGCCCTTCTCCAGCAGCTGAAGGTCAGGTGGGACAAGGCAGGGCATCTGAAATATCACCAGACCCCATATTTAGGCTAATGATTGAAGTGAAATACAGGTAACTTGAAACCTGTCCTAAGCAAGATCCTGCTCTGCCAGCAAAGTTGACTCCCCTCATCCTTCAGGGGAAGCTTAACTTTCACCTAGGACTTCATTTGTAAACATGCCAATGGAGATTTCCTGAGATTTCAATTCTGCCCTTTCTTAGGCTATTCTTACCCATTTTGGCAGATGATTATTCTCTATAAGCTGAAGACTCATCAGTGGAAAGATACAGGTACCTCCCTTGGTTTGATTTTCAGTGAGCTAAAGCATGCCCTGGAGAAGGTCATATCTCTCCTTTGACTATAACAGCTCCAGTGGCAAGATCTTTCAGTCTGGCTTCTGAATTAAGTAAATAAAAATGGGTAGATGAGTCTAAGTATTAGAGCTTACTAGTCTAAGTTGAGAGTGCCATGTGAATGAGAAATTTTCTCTTTTTTTTTTTTAGTTCAGAATCAAGCCCAGAGTATTTGTAAAGTACATGTATATAGAAAAATATAGTCTGAGAATGAATTTCTGCTTTTCTTAACAGGCACTTCTACAAGTACATCTACCTTTAAGGAATCGATAGCTGCCAGCTGGTTAATGTGACTGAGTGAGGGTTGCACAGGCTGTGTTGATGGGTGTGATTAATTGTGGAGGGTCAGCTCAAGCATATCCTGCAACTGGGTAAAGGTGGCACTACTGCAAATTGGTCAACTGGGAATAAACATCATTAATTCCACACGACATGTCAGATAAACAGCCTATGAAGAGGTATACATTTACAAAGCATCAAAAGACTAACTTGTGTAGTGTTTATCCTGAGATAGCAATAAAAGTAATCAATTTGGATTTAAACACGTTCCCAGAGATATGATGAACCAATTAAGATGAATGGTTAAACCATGTACATGCTAGCTTGCTTGAACCATCATAACATTATCAGTCAGCAGTAACTGGCGCTGTAAAGGGAAGGTTTGTACTGTACACTTGGCCATAGTGAAATCTCTGTTCCACAGAAAGCAGCAGGGTTTCAGAAAAATATTAGTGCCAGATGGGACTAACAGTAAAAAAACCACCAAATCATTCACAGGGATGAATGCTCTCATCCACCCATTCTCAGAGCAAACATTTTCTAGGAAAGATGATTTATCTAGGACTATACTGTCCACCCCTTCTTCTACCACTGAGTCTCCAGCTCAGACGTAAGACAGGCTGCTTCCTTGGCAGGTGTCAGCAAGAGCAACTGAATATGTCACTGGACTCCCAGATCAGTTGGCATCTACCATATTTTCAAGTTCCCAAAAGAAAACTCAACATAAGACACTGGAACAGGTTGCCCAATGAAATTGTTGATGCTCCCTCCCTGGAAGTGTTCAAGGCCAGGTTGGACGGGGCTTTGAGCAACCTGGTCTAATGGAAGGTGTCCCTGTCCATGGCAGGGGAGTTGGAACTAGATGATCACTAAGGTCCCTTCCAACATAAACCATTCTATGAATCTGTGATTTTCATGTAAAACTTATGTTTTCCCTAACGCAAATTTTAGTTCTGTAAAAACAACATCTCCTAGTAAGAAAATTCCCAACCATCTCTATGCACAAAGACAAATTATAGGAAAGAGAGTCAGCCCTTCTCCCTCTGACTTTTGTCTTTTCCTTCTGCACCCTTATAATCCCTGGGACACAGGCATTGAGTCATGGCTGGAACTGTTAAGTACATATCAATTAATAAAAAATAATAGTTTCCCATGAGTAATAAGAGCTCTACTGCAGTGTGCTCATAATAAGGTAATTAGTGTAATTCTAGTGGGGGTCTCTCTGCTTGGAACAAGTAATAAATTGAGATCTAACACTGGCACCTTTCACACAACTACATTTCTTTCATTAATATCTCTTGCTTTACATTCAGAGTTAGCCTGCTGCTGGGGTCCTAACAAATATTTAAAATACAAATACAGCCTCCTATGACTATTGATATGATAATCAAGCCAAATTTGCAACTAAAAAGTCATATACAGTTGATCAAATCCTTCATACAACCAAAGCCCAGATGTCATGAGCTGGTGTGACTTTACATACATTTTACAAAGCAGCTGCTAACCCTACCTTTTGCATTTGCAATACCTCAACAGGAGCACCCCAGTACATTATTGGGGCCTCCAGGCCATTACATTCATAGGTCCTTTGCTTTCCATCATAGCTCTGTGTTTAAATCTCCATAGATCTGAATCTGGTTATTTTGTAGGTGGAACATAGTGAGAAGGTAACACTTGTTAGCACAAACAATTTAATTTTGATTCTTTTTTTTATTAACTGACTGTTTTCCAACTAGATTTCATGAAGCGTAAGAAATCAGGCTCTGTATCAAAAGACTGTTGGCTCAGCTGCTTGAAAATGGAGACACTTGCACGAACCCTGCAAATGAGCACAGCAAATGACCAATGCACAGAGAAGCCACTGGCTCTGTGCAGCTCCAAAATCTCTAGTATCCTGAGAAGAGATTCCCATCTAGGAACATGTCTAGCACCTTCCTTTGGTGCCAACCTATCAACATAAAGAAAACAAGCAAATACTTCAGTGGGGAGGGGAACAATTTGTCATGTTGACTCTGTATAGACTGGAAATTAATTGTTCTTTCTCTATCCTAATAATAGATGATTGAGAAAATAAAAATGGTGTTTCACATGCCCTAGGAAAATACTGCAGTGTTAGACAGGATAGTGAATGCAGATACTCGACTGGATCTCCTCATCCCCCTTATCATACCAAAAATGAAAGAACTAGTTCCTTTCTGAAACCTTGTGTTCCTGTCTAGGTTTATAATCAAGAGTATACATAAGAAATGGTGTTTACCCAATTCCGATTTGGAAAATACTGCATTCGCCTTTCTCTATTTTCCAAAGGGCTGAGCTCACATATTTTGTTATTTACCTCCACAACAGAGGCTGAGAATTGATTTCTAAAAGCTTTCAAGGAGAAAGTAAGGAGGAAGTCTTCCTAATCATGTCAAAGACTCTTCTGTTTCCTGCACAAAGAAGAAGTTTGAAATATTCTGAATTCCAAGAAATAGATAAAATAAAAATGTCACCTCAGCTGACTAAGGCACAAGAATGAGATTCCTCTTGCTTAACTCTGCCTGTGATATGAGATTCCATCCAAGCAGAGTGTCCAGGCTGTCTTTATGGGCAGTTTAGGAAGTACAACACTTCTGACCAATGTGGGTGACCGCTTTAGGAAGTGCCCTAGATTCCCCGAACTCTGCTGACAGCTCTCCACTGATTGTAAAACCAGCCCAGGTGACTAACTCAGATATAGATGCCTGCACTGTAGACAACCACTTTAAGCAGATAAATCCCTCCCCGGAAGGCCACACACTCTCCTGAGGCCCTGTGCTTCTGGGAAGGGGAGGGATGGTTAAGACCTGGGCCACAAAACTTTCTTCATTTTGTAGCACTTAAAATATCTGCATCTTCTGGGGGAGTAAGATATTGAGAGGCAACAGAGAGATGGTCATTTGTGACTTTGTCACAGTGCTCTGTGCAAGTGCTGACCATGTTTGGATATGAATGTTTAGGGGAGATGGGAATTGGGCAGAGAGGGGAGGTGGGGGTTGGGAATGGGGGTGCAAAGCTGGAGGACTTAAAGAAGGAGTGCTAGGTCTGGGTTCTGGTTGAAAAAGAGGGAAGAAGACATTTGGTAGGAGATAGGAGCTGAAAAGGAGGAACAGAATTAGAGATGGGACATTAAGTAAACCCAGGGAATGGGCTGCCAAAAGAACAGGAGGACTCGCTGCCTGCAGACTAATTGGGAACCCTGACTCCTTGCTTGAGGCTCCTCTCACCTGCAAAATAAATCAATCAATCAATAAATAAAAGCTCAGTTTTATTCTTGCTTCAATCACAACTAAAGAACCTAAGCACAAATATGTAGCACTCCTGGAAGAGTAACTCCTGGAGATTCACAGCACCGAGCTGTGGAGGACAGCTAGCACTTCTCAAATGCATATGGTAAATCAGTGCCTGTTATTTCACATTTCATCTCACAAGAAATCTATGAAACTCGCATATGTCACCGCTAATCTACCCTTTCCCTCATCTTCCATTGTCATTGCTGGGATTTGCCTTTTTGTGTCTAGTTGATTCAAAACTACAAACTGAAGTTGTGCTGCAAATTAACAACTTCAAAAGCCAGCAGCAACCCCTGTCTCTGTTCACGTTCCAAAATTAAGGAGAGTTTGCCATCTAGAGGGCAAGTAAGACAAATTTTGGTCTGTGGTAGGGAGCAGCTTTCAACTTGCATACAGACAGTTCAGTATTACAAATGGGGCAGCAGGACAATGACAGACTTAGACCAAATAAGGAAGAGGGTTAGTGGTTTCTTTCTGAGTCTGGGAGGAATAGTCATTTTCTTATCTAAATTGTGCAAACTGAAATAGCTCGACAGTTTAATTAAGCTCAGCAGATCAATAGCATTCATATTCAGCTTGCCAGAGACTGTACATTTTGGACCAATCTGCTCCACTATGTGTGTGGGCAGAGCTAGGATGATAACCAGCAATGCGTAAAACTTTTTTTCCAATGCAACTGGATGTTCATTGCAAATTTCTGTTGAACCCCAAACCTTCATCTCATGAGAGTGGAAATCTTCCATTTTTACACCCAGATTACACAGAAAATTAATTACTTCAGTCCTAGTCCTTCCCCAGTATATTTCCTCCATGATAGATGTCAAAAAGTGCTCTCAGGGTCTCTTTTTTTTCTTGGGAAGACTATGGGTTTTTCCCCCTTTCCTTTGTTTCCTTTTCCTTTCTGGTGTTTCACTCTACTTGGAAGTATTCCTGCTTCCTGGGGGAGGAAGGACTAGATGACCTCCAAAGCTCCCTTCCACCCCCCATTTCTGGGATCTTCTGGAGCACAGACAGAGCTAGGAGCAGTCCCTGCTCAATACAACATGCCATTGAATATGAAGGGCCCCATACTGAATTGTGGGTCTGAAACTTGGGGATGGTGGTTCAGTTAGGCTTCAAGGCAGCTGAGAGACACCAAACTGTTGAACAAATATCCCTTTTGTAAACTACCTGCAAGTGTTTAGAAACTATGGCAAAGGCAAACACAAGGCAGAGACCTCCAAGAATTTCACTGAATGTTTGTTGGAGTCCATGTCAGGCACCTGGACACCAGTGTATTAGAAAGGCAGGTTTGCACACCAGCGGAAAACCAGTTCTGCATACAGGTTTTAACTGCTCCCCTGCTCATTCCTCTGAGGTTTTAATCTGCTGATTTTGCAAACTTGTCTTTACTTTCCCCATGTGTCCTGGCACTTAGTTCTCAATATGTTTATGGGCTACTGCAGGCATCGCTGTCATGACCTGTGCAGTACTAATGAAACCATCTGGTGGGTCAACCTGTCACTTTACATGCCATTCCAGGCTCTGATCGCATGAGATCACACAGGCAAAGCAGCTACAGGCCTCAAAGCAGTGCCCTCATGTGATTTCAGGAGCCGGCTAAACTACAGCAGAAGTTATTTTGCTGAATGAGATGCTAAGCTGCTGTTGTGAACGCTTATGACCTTTGAAGATCACAGACTGCTTTCTCTAATGAAAAAAGTTTAAGTTACAGGTCCCATTTCTTGTTGAGGAAATGTAAATTTTGTCTCCATTTGCCCTTCACTTTCAAGCAACACAGGAAACTGACTTCTGAAGTGCATCCAAGGCCACCTCTAGCTTATAAAATGTGTCCAGGGACAGCTAAATGAGATAAAAATACAGCTATTTAGATCTTTTTCACCGGCTCCTTTTGGGCTGGGGTACATGAGTGAATTCAGGCAGTTAATCAAGCTACTGATTGTCAGCTAAGCCACGGTAATGGTCGGTGCCTGACGGTGCATGTGTCCTTAGCATAATGCAGCTGCAAAGTAAATTGTGCTCGCTTAGATCCTAATGAAAATGAAATCCACTGTAGAGACAGTTTAAACTAACACACTTCTCACTGGGTCAAGCTTAAGGCATGCACATGGTCAGCAGGTTTCATACGATGGGCGTCTTCAGTAACTCAGTTATTCCCTATCATGTGCTCAGACCTAGGAATGTATCCATTTGGAAGAGTGATGTAAGAGAGGATTAAACTGGATGAAACTGGTCTGCATTAAGGGCTTGCATAGCTTGGGTTATATCTATGCATAACCTAAACTAGAGATGTGGCAAATTCATTGGAAGTCTTTTAAATCAAGATTGAATTTGTCTCTAAAAATACACACTCAAACAGAAACCATGAGCCTGGTGCAGAAACTTTGGGGTGAACTTCTTTCAGAGGGCCATCCTAGATAGCCACAGTGAACTCTTCCTGACATTAAAACCCACAAGACTGTGAAGCCCTGTGGTTCAGTAAGGTATAATTCACTGTCTGTGCCAACACTCCCTTCCCATCCCCCTGGCATCTGGCCCACTGGGGCTACATGTCTGTAGAAAAGCTGTGTGCCCTGGATCTAGAACAAATGAATGGAAAAACCTAACTGCTTAGCAGAACAAAGCTAAAACACATCAGCTTCCACTCCCTGATGAACTGGTATGTGGAGTATTAAAGGCATTTGAACCACAATCCCTGCTCAAATCAGCTCCTGCATCCTCTCTGGACAACAGAGCAGCGTTCCTGCTTTTTGCTGTGTTGGTGATTTGCTTGGCAGTAACACGTTGAAACTTCCTAAACCAAAACTCAGGTGATATTATGTCCATCCCATCCATCCCTGCTCTGAAGAATTAGCCATATTCAGTCCCAAGTTTTTGCATTGGAACAGCTTATTTAAGAGGCAGCTATCATTTGTCACAGAAATACATCATAGAAATAAGTGTTTTCAAAAATTTACCCTAGAAGACTGGATGGAAAAGTATTCCTATGTCTAAGATTTAAAGGAATTTTGTTACTGCTATTAACATTAAATTTTACTAGGACTATGAAATGGACTCAACTTCTGAGCCTCAGCTGGTATTTTGCAATTTTACCCTCCAGCTTACTTTTTTTTTTAATTGAAACTTCTAGAATATACACTTTCTGTTCAGCTTTTGCAACTTCCTGCATGAATGAAATATCCCCTAACTCTGACCAGAAAACCCTTCCTCATCTCTTTCAGAAATTTGCTTCAGCAAATGTAACATCCTCACCAGAAGGAAACACAAGCTATAAAAAAGGCTGCACCCTTCCTTTATGTCTGGCTTGCTTCAGACTTCATTCATAAAAAAAGAGAGAGAATGAGAAAAAGTGACAGTTGATTCAGAAAGTTCTAAAATGTAAACACTCGTCCACAGATGATGCATGGATGGTTAGTGTTGCATATCTTTGGGGACAACATATGCCTGTCTTTCTCACTTGTCAAATCCTAACGGCCATTGTTATCAGCACACAAAAGCTTCCAAATTCGTACCTGTCACTGAAATTCTTAGAAAAGGAGAAACCATAACAGACTGAGAAAAAAATAACTGTGATCCTTCCTATCCTGCCACTGTCTGGGCCCCCAGCCCTTGCCTGCAAGCATAATCCTAACTCAGTAGAGCCATTTTATTGATACTCTCAAGACCTGTAGTTTAAGTGTTTGCAAGGTCAGATGGCCAAGCAAATTTCTGTCTTTCCAAAGTCTGCAGACACCTTGGTGACTTTTTTATTTATAGCTAACATTAAAATACACCTTATGTGACAGAATTATTAATTCTTCTAATTATTATTGTTGTTGTTTCCACTTTGCAAACAGGGAAATTAGAGGATAGCCTTCCTTTTCAGCCCTGCACAGGACCAGTGAAGTTAAGGTTTGCCAAGCACCCTGAGTCAGGACAAGAATGAAAACTTCCCACTCTCCTGGGATAGCAAAACTGTCACCTTCTTCTGAATTTTAAAGCTTTATGAGACTTTGCCCACAGCACACTCAAGAGACAGAGGCAGGACCCTTCCCACCGTGCCAGGTCTCATAAGTGGGGCTGAGGCAGAAGGTGCCACCGTAGCTTGTCCTCTTGTCTAGGCCTCCCTTCCCTTCTCAGCTCCACATCCACATCACCCTGTGATCAGAGATCCAGCCTCCCAAAAAAATCCTTCCTGACCCCTGCCTCAGTTTCACTCTCCAGCAGACAGTGGAATTTACATTGCACCAGGGCTCTGAGAGCACATGGGTATCCAGCCCGTGGGTGCTGGTGGTGGCTCTCCAGACACTGTCTCCCGCTGCTACCCAGCTATATCTGTCCCCAGCATGGGTGGCTTGGCAGCTCCGAATAGAAAGGCATGCCTGGCACAAGGGACATAAGCGGGAGCAGCGGCTGCCCCCATTAGCTGGTGCAAAGGTTTCCTGCAGCCTGCCGGCCTCTGGAGCTGCCTTTGAATGGGCTTCGTGTCAGCAGGCAGCAGGAATTCGGGGAATGTTAAACTGCAGGGCAGTCCACTTTGGAGGATTAAGGCACATGACTCTTGCAGACAAGAGCGATAGCCGCAGTGAAGGCCAAACCCCACAAAGAGCAGTTTCTTCCCCCACAAGCAAGTTTGTAAGCAGCCGCTGTCCTGGCCAGCACAAGGAAGCAGGGCTTGTCTGTGTGGCACTTAAAGCTTCCTACTTTTCATTGAGAAAAATAAGAGTGTGGTCAGTATCTGATAGATTATCTCTCCCAGGGTAGAAGACTGGTTTAGGAGATGGGTAGGGATGGGGGAGGTATTTCTTCAATGAATTCAGTTTCCCACTGCGTGCAAAGATTACTTCTCTCTGTCACCTCACTGGGTCCTGTTGCAAGCTTCCCAGTCTGAATGAAAAGCAGAAACTGCATTTCTGAATGAAACCACTTCTTATTTTGTTATGTTTGATCAGCCAGGATCCCCACAGTGTTGTGTGCCCCACTGCAGCTCAGTTCACAGCACTGAAATTCCCACATCTCTGTCAGCGGCTGTTGTGGCAGGAGACTTGGGAGCCCTTCGTGCATTTTGCTACTAAAAATGTTTGTCGTGCCCCATGGGCTTTGCACTGCGTGCTGCGTTGGAAACCAGGTTTGCTCATTGATGCCATGCTATGCATGTCCTCCAAACCGCATGGTGGAAGGATACAGCCCTCTCTCTCTTTCTTGATAAATCCTGCAGGCTCGCAGTGTGCCGGGTGGACCTGAGGTCAGATATCTGAAGCACACCCTGAGACATCTCCTCCTTGCCCCCAGGAGCTCAGTGGACCCCAGGAGCCAGCCCCAGCTTACCCAGCAGGGAGGAAACACTCTCTCACCTGATATAGCTCCAAAATCATGAAGGGTGATAGTGTTTGTAAGCACACAGAACACATTGTGGGCCAGCAGTAAGTAATGGCATGGGTTTGAAAAGCTCTCACATGGTCCGGAGATGACCATGAAGAAAGCAACACGATCAACCGTGCTGATCTTCTCAACTGCAAAGCACTGAGGGATGGAGGGACGATGGGTTTTTTTGTCTTTTCCTCTTACTTAAGGAGACAGGTTTCACAGAGAATTTGTAACAAAAACCACACTGATCCAAACGTTCCCAACTGCCATTCAAGCGCTACACCTGTATTGCCAGCAGAACAGGTAGAGGCCAGACATGAGAAGATTTCCCCGGCTCTGGTGTGTCTGACTCAGGGAGAAAGGACACCAAAGTACCCATGAAATACTAAGGCCTGACCCTGCTCGTTGCTGCACTGCCCCACATCCACCAGCTGCAAAGGAATTCTCTATTTATCCCCATGCAAATAAAAGCAATTTCAGTCTCCAAATACTCCTTGCATATTTTCAGTTACAAACACTTGCTTGTGACCTAAATAACTGATCAGAATTAAAGCAATATACCAAAGAGAGCAAGTTTCACATTCCTCCTTTCTTCCCAAGCACTCGGGGTCCATAGCAGAACACCAGCTGGAGTAAAGGCACCGGAAGTTTGACATAGTTGGCCTTATCTTTGCTGTGCAGGACTCGATAACTTCATGTTTGTAAGCTAACACCCAGATCTTATTCTTCCTTGAGAATATATGACCATACAGTCTGACAGATAAGCTACTGCATTTTCAGGTGATAATTTGTGCACAAAGTGTGATGATGCACATTCATGTCTTAAATTCTTCTCACAGATTATTAAAATACTGGTTATGAAGTGTATGAATGGCTGTGCTGAATCAGACTAAAAGTCTCATGTCCCGTATTGCTGCCCTGAACCTTAGACCCTGACAGATTAAGGAGGGAATTGAGGGGGTACATTAAGATTTGAGGAACAGAGTAGAGCAGGCTATGCACAGAATTATCCTTTTCACCTCAATTAACTAACAATAGCCTTCCCAAGATCATTGTATTTAATAGGTGTCACTATAGCCCTTCTCCATGAGTTATCTAAGGTTTTTAAAAAAGAAAACAAACTCCTTTATGCTTTTGGTATCGACAACATCCTGTGGCAGTGAGTTCCACTGCTCAGTTCTCCACCCTGTGAAAATACTACTTTCTTTTCTTTGCTTGAAATTTGAGACCCTGACTTGACAGCCCTAGGCAGCAAAAGGAGAAGCAGTAAAGAGAACTCACTGGAGAAGATACTGTCACTCATTGAACCAAACTGCCCAAAACAGTGTGGAGGTACAAAGCTGGACAGGGGTTATAGCCAGGGGGGCTGACAGAGCAGACCTCCATTTGCAGCACTTTAGGGAGTTAACGGCCCAGCACTGTGGAGCTGAGGCAGGCAGGAGCTTTTGGCTGCATTGGTAGCTTAACCTGGAGCTTCATGCTTACTTTAAGCCACCATAAAGCAGCACTGCAACCAGAAGTAGCAGTCCTGGTCTTCCTCACTGCTCCCCATAACTTATTTCTGCTCTGGTGCCACCATGCCTTGGGGTCAGTATCTGTGGCTGTGCAATAAATCAGATCAGTTAAAATGACTTTTTGTTGATGTTTCCTTGGTAGTTTTAAACCAGGTCCCTTCCAAGATCCAGTTGCCTGCAGAATCTAGAAAACCTACCCTTAGTCACAGCTACGAGAAGGGCAGGAAAAGGCAGAACAGTGGCAACAGTGACTGCTGCTGGCGTACAGTGAGCCTGAAAACACAGTGTTTGACTCCTGAACACCGTTCGCTTGGTGATGTGCCCTTTGACCGCAGACCAGCTTAACTCACAGCGCTTGGATCACCCCACGGAGGCAAACACACCAGATCTGCCAGCAGCACGCTGGATGCCATCCTGATGGACACATGCTCCAAGCAGAGGTGCTCCCTGCTTAGTTTCTGCTTGCTTTCTCTCTGACGGAGCTTTTTCTCAGATCTTCACAACCCCATTTTGAGCAGTTAATATACTTATTAGGAAATAACTGCTCTTTATTGGCACTGAATGAACCTCTTTGCCTGGCTGAGACTCGGGAATGTAACATGTCATTTACAAAGCTGTCCCGAGAGAGCACAGACAGATTACAAAAATATGCCTTGTATTCAGTCCATTTAAATGAGCAAGATGACAGCAGGAGGATTATGCATTGAATTTACATGCTGAATGGTCACACTTAGAAACCTGACAAATTGCTTTGGAAAATGAAATAGTATTACCTTAGAGCAGGGACAGTGCCAAATGCTCTCCACAGGAAAAACAGAAGAGTAGAAGGAAAACTGCAAATACCCAGATAACCTTATCTGCTTCAAATGAGTTGCATAGTTTTAAGAACAGTGGTTTACAGGTATACAGGGCGCAGTCCATCTGCTGCAAGTGAGCCAACTCCCATCTTCAAGATACTAAAAGTAAACAGCCAAATTCATTCCTATTTAATTTTTATCCACCAATCTGAATTTGGTTTAATAAGCATGGGGATCTGGTTACACAATTGTTCCTGTCTGTTAAAAAACAACCCTCATGTGATAGCTGACATTTTTAATACAGCCCATGCACATTTAAAACAATACCCTGTGTATTGTTTCATACGGCTGAAATACGCTCTTACACACTCGGTGCACAACCCATGCTGGGTCTGCAGTAATTCAATCTGCACCCTCTTTTAGTATGAAATACGCCATGTGATGTTATCAGCCTGGAATAACACCAGTGACACCGTGAATCTAATCTCCACACATTTCTCGTCAGAAAACAAAACCTAACAATATGCCCATCCCTAATTAGGAAAAAAAGCACAGAATGCACGGTGACAGGGTACCCTGAGCCACAATCCTGATATGTGTTTCCAAGAAAAATGGTTACAAGTTAAAAGCAAAGGTTAACTACTTAGTCAGATGCTCGACTTTGCTAAGATTTTGGTCCCAGGCCTTTGTCCTTTTTCACAAAAGTCCAACTCTGATCTCATTCACAGGAGTTTGCACTCATGTAACTTCCCTGGCTTAGTTTGATTTACTCCAGTTGTGATGGAAATGAGAATAGGGTCAGGATGAGGGAAAAGACTGATGGTTCAAACAAAGGGCTGGTGAAATGACAGAAGAAAATTATGTCAACGCTCTCCCCTGTTTTTTTAATGCAGGTTAACAGAAGGGTTAAAAGGCTTCCCTGTCTGCCCCAGCCAGCAGTGGAAGATCACAGTGCCACCACAGTTTAGCTCAGACATCTTTCTTCTGTCGCATACAGAAAGCCAAACAAATGAAAATGAAGATATTTATTTACGAAGCACCCTCAAGAGCTGACATGATTGACAGTGCTGTACAGAAAGGTGCCAACTCATGTATCAACTGAATTTCCTCGCTGCACAGCAGTTCAGAGCAGGTCTGGAAAAGAACATGGAGAGGTTGGGTTTTACTGGGGCAACAGCTCCCTCTAATGATGGCTGGAAGTCAGTCTCAAGGAAGGGGAGATCCTTGCTTCAGTTTAGGAATTGTGTCAGGAAGATCCAAAGGAAACAGCTCTCCCCCCAGTAATCTGGCACCCAGATGGAGCTGGCATCTCCATTTACTGGTCACTCTTTACTGACAAGCAGCAATAAACAGTATTTTAACAGAAGGAACAGATTAGGGGTTGAACTGCTGTAGTCACACACATGCATCTTTTTTACCGTGGCCCTAGCAGCTCTGGTGGACTTTCTTTCAGTTGTTGATGGAAGCAACACCTTTACCTACACAGAGGAAACTAGCCATATACAGGTAATAGCAGCAAGGCTGCCTGTGCAATGAAAGAAAAGCCAAGTGCTACTATGGTTGCATTGAAGGGATGGTCACTGAATAGATTGGAGAGTGGCATTTCTGACCAGGTTGTGATGACTTTTGACCCAGCTGCCTAACACTATTTCAGCTTTTTTTCTCTGGCTTGGGGTAACACTTTAAGGTCTGATCTCATATCTACAGAAATCAGCATGAGATTTTCTGGTGGTCTCAGAGTGAGTAGGGCTGACAGTAGTTCTTGATTCACATAGCCAGGGAGAAAGCCCCACGTAACATACCACATGCACAAGAAGTTCATTGGTTTCTAGACTTTGCTTCACTAATGCCTTTGGGTCTGCTACAAGGCTCCTTTTCTATAAGACTTTTGAACTCCTACCCTCTGGAGCTATCAAAGTTCCCAACTACAGAGCCCTAGTTACTTTTATATATGTTAGTAAGTGCTATATGGTGACGAGCAACCAGTTAGATGATCTGGGATCAGCCCACACATCTGTAGCGGCTCAGCTATGATGACTAAGTCAAGAAAATTTTCTCCCTAAGTTTTGTCTTCAGTCAGCCAGGAAAGATAGTCTCTTAAGAGCAGGCTACAGCAACTGCACTCCTTAGTCTGGTGTTGAAAGTAACCTGAGCTTAATTTGAACTACACAGTGTGGTCTGCCCTGCTGTTGAGTGTGTAGAATCCTTTACACAGACCAAAGTGGAATGCAAATGCTGCAGCTCTGATATGGTAGGACATCACGTCCACTCATACCTTTTGGCATTGATGGTTCACACACCATGTGCAGTGCAGTGGAGACCATCCTCTGCTCATAGCTATGGCTTATTCTGCAAACTGCCCAAAACAACAAGCTCTCCTACCTGCTCATTTTCCTGAGCAACTGCTGGCTGATTTGAAGATGTATGAAATCAAAAGAAGTTAAAAATAGTCTCATGAAGACCCCATGGCCTCTACCTTGGACCAAACCTAGCTAATAGGAGTTTTGACTGGATAGAAACTGTGAGAGTGGACATTTAATTAAGCTAGTAAATTAGTAAAATGCTTAGAGAGTAGTTAATGGGGGGAGGGGGGCAAATGCTTGCTTCTGTGAAGTGTAGAAACTTCTCATTACTATTTAAGTGCCCCTTTTTAGTTAATTTGCTGTGTGTGGAATAATGTTTTCCTATCTTTGCAAAAATATGCTTAAAGATAAAATGTATAGATAATCTTTCTAAAACACATATAGTTCTGAAACTGAGGATCTATAGGAAATCATTGGCCTGCTTTTCTAAAGGAATTAGTGCCAGGAAACTGAAGTGCAAAATGTCCATTTTTAAGGTGTCTAAACAGGATGTCCAAATATTCCAGCTAGTTACTGAAATCAGCATTTAAGCGTTATAGCAGCTAAACACCAACTGGATTCACCTAGTTTCCAACTTCATGTCTCCTCCTGGGGCTTGCCTCTGGAAACTGGGACTGGGCAACAAAACCTTGAAAATGCAGAGTCAGGTTATACGCTAACAGTCCCTTCTGCTTTCAGAATCAATGAATCCTAGCAAATGTGATCATATCACTCATGCAGTACAGCTAATTGATTGCATGTTTACCTTGCACACCATTCAGGAAATTGGACACAGCTGCAGTGAACATCACTGCACAGAAGACTCCTGCAGGGAAGGCAGTAGAGTCAACATCTTCTGGCTGTCCCTAACAAATGGCACGACTCTCAGCAGGCACTTCTACAGAGGCAAGAGGAAAGTGAGAACAAACAATAAGCAGCGAATGTAAATACCAGGCAGTCGAAGCATAAAAGGAAACTGGTTTCCACAAGCCATGTTTTGACTGGAGACCTGGGAGGGAAGGCAGTAAGTACCTTGAAACAATCACATTGTCACAAAGGGCAACCAAGAAAACAATCCACAACTATTGCAGTTACTCTGAGTCATTCATCTCAGCAATTCAGCTCCCCCCTTTACAGGAGAATGTTTATGTAGAGATGACAGACCTGCAAGGCTTACCTTCACCATTGCTGCTAACATTTGCTGTATCCCATTGTACATCCTTAGCATTGAGTGGTTTTGCCATTCTGAAAAAGACATGTGGAGCTTCAGTGCACACTGCATTCATCAATACTACCCTTGCCTGGTTGAGAGCACTGAGCTCTGCACAGTGTGAGGGAGTCTCCCTCCTTCCCTCTGAACTGGAGTGAACACCAAGTGAGTCTCATAATGCCCTCCTCTGATCACTGACCCAAAATAGCACGGTCCTGAGCACTGCCTAGTACTAATAGTCACTTTTCAGTTCAGAAGCAGGAGAAACTATGTCATGATCTGCATATTTTAGAGAGAACTGTTTGTTTTTTCTGCCTTGTGTTGGGTGTCTGTGGGAACACCACCTTCCCAAACTGTCCTGTGGACCAGCTCTTAGTCCACCCAAGAGACTGCCTGGGACCCAGCAGCTTCATAGTGTTTTTCCCTATGTGCAGGCCCGTACACTGTGGCACCTGTGGTGTAACCAGAGCAATGAGCCACCACCTAGAAGGGGAAGCCACATCATCAGGGGCATCCCAGCCAAGGGGAGGAAAGCAGGTCAGCACAGCGCTGGGGATGGCAGATACTCCCAAATGGGTGAGCCACAGGGTATGGAAATGCAGGGTGTCAGGTTAGCCATGTCCAAAATAAAGGGTATTAGGACAAGATACAGGGCAGATTGGCCTCTTTTTGTGGTGCAATAACCAGAGGGGTCAGCAGTAATGACATCTTGCCTTCACTGAAGAGAGAGTGCTGCCCTTGGCAGGCTGTGGATCTGGATCTTTTGCAGTAATGAAACTCCTCACATTTATGAATGCTTTTAACAGCCCGGCCCAGCAATGCCAAATCACTTGTCCAGCTTTACTGCAGACAAAATAAAATAGCTCTAGCAAGATAAGCATATCCTGGAAGGCTAGGATTTTCCAGCAGAGAGGGCCAAGTCTCTGTTGGTGGCAATTGGCACTGTTGCACTCAACTCCACGGACAGGTGCCAAATGACCATAGCAGAGATTTTGGCAGTGGAACAGCAGTCATAAATGATTCTGTGAAGCCTTGCATGCACTTCACCTAAAGTATTATGGCATTCCCTGCCCCTCCAAAGTGTGGGATTCTGCTTATCAGTGCAGTGAACCAGCAAAAGCCCGTCTAGAAAGTTCACCACGACCCTCAGTGGTGTGAAAGCAGCAGTCACCTCACCCGCAGCAAAGAGAAACCCCAGCTACCTTTCCAGAAGTCTGCCATCGCTCCAGCTCCTGAGCCACCAGTGCCAGGAGAACAAACCACAGCATCTGGACCAGGTTCCATGAAGGGGAAAGTTGGCACAATGACTGCAGCCACAACTGAGCACAATAAAACTATGAGTGGCTTTTGTTCTTCCCACTGCAAACTGTAAGGGCTCCCAGACAGTCATTCTCATCCTTGTCCACACGCATGGGAAATCGGTGTTTGCAGAGAGACAATAGCCATGGTGATTCACTGCCAGGCCCAGGCTTACCAAGGGACCTTAGAAAAGCTATAGCACTTACCATGGTACGTGACATGTGCTTGGGCTGAAGTGTTGAAGTAATAGTCTTGCTGTTTTGTCCATTCATTGCTAGGGTGGCCTCCTCCTGATCTGGCATCATTCAGATGTCTCCCATGCCCACATGTTGACTAAGCCAAATTGCTTCTTACATTAAAACCCTCTGGAGCTGAACTTTATAAGTCTACAGATTCCACAGGTATTTGGTTTGGGAGTCCTGGACTGGTCTGTCCCAAAGCTAAAAAAGATGTGGAGGTCCAAGCTGACTTTTGCCCCAGGCTGGTTGAAGTGGTCAGCTGCTGCTAAAGTTGCCCAGTAGATTCAGAAGTGGGGAAGGGAGCAGGAGTCAGGTTTGTCAGTGCTTGATTTTTTGTTACTTACCCTGCTAGGTCAAACCTAAACTGGAACATTCTGAAGAGTACAAAAATAATGTGAAGGTGTGACGTTGTGTGGGTGAAGCTTAGTGGCCCTTCACCAGTTTGTCCCTGATGCTTTACACCTAAATAACTCTTATTCAGCCCCCGAAGTACACTCAATAGCTGAGTATTTCTGAGAACCCCTGAGTGCCTGGTGACATCTGCAGCTGCCTACCTGCTCTCAGCCAGTACCCAGTGGAGGCTGAGCCTCCACACAATAACTCCCAGTGTGATTTTATTATATTTTCTTTAATTAATCTCTGCAGGAAGCCAAAGGCCGTTCCTACCCCTGGAACCAGATCATTAGCTGGCAACCCAAACTTCACAGAAAGAAGGAACATGACAGTCATAATGAAAACAAGACAAAAACAAAAAACTGCAAACATTTTTATTGCCACTGGAGCCATCAGCATCCACAGAGTATATACAGAGCTGTCAGCAATGCCTTTCCTCATTTGGGACCCAGTCAAAACAAAGCTCCAAGTCAAATTTCTTGCCTGGCCATTACATCAAGTTTTAGTCTCATTCTCAGTCATGGCTTGCCACAGATTATCTTATGAAATTCATTAGGGAAGAGAAAATTGCAATTATTTCCTTGATGGACCTGAGTGGTGCTATTGCAGAATAGCCAGGAGCAACCAGGGAAAACATGCCCATTAAAGGCTGGTGTAATCCCACCAGGATCACAGCCAACCCACCACAAGACAAAGCAGCAGCATGAGAGATACACGGACAGATCACAGGGTAACTTTTTAAAAAGGAGGGTGTTTTGCAAGGCCTGATCTTTCAGGTCACATTGAGAAACAACTGCACAGAAAAGTGTCAAGGAAATGGAAAGAGTAACTTAACTATATTATTCTGTAACTATAGAAAGTCTAACTATATTACAAAGGTTTCCCTGCTGGAGCTATGTGTTACAACAGAAGAACCTGGTGGCATCTTTTATTGTTATTAGTGGTTTAATTAGGAAATATGTCATCTCGCATCACCCAGTTACCACCCCACTGCCATTAAATGGTTCATTTCTTATTGTTCTCACAGCAAAGGTAATGTCAGAGCAATGGTATAAATGAATAGACGCTGCTCAGTTTTATTCCGAAAGTGTTCAATGGAAGAAGGTACCAAGATCTTCACCACAGACTATCTCACATGTTAACAGAGATATAAATGAAAAATAAATTAAAAAATCTCAAGGGAAACCTTGTTTCATTCCCACAGAGTAGCTGTGATTGAGTGTAGGTAGTTTTCACAAGGCAATGGTTTTCTTTGTGGGACTAATTTAAACAATTTCCCACAGAATGGAGCCACCGTGCCGGAAAGTTCGAAGCCATAGGCTGAGGACTCCAAACTGGCAGCATGAAGGGGTGCAAAGCCTGCGCTGGTCCTGACTGCCTTGGATAAGAGCACAGTGTAATTCTCACAAACCACAACTGGCAAGGTGCACTGGGAGATTGGAGGGAACTTGTTTCTTCTGTTAGTAACCACAGGAGTTTCTTGTGGTCGGTAGTTCTGAGAACGGGAAGCTGGACAAGCCGTAGGTGCGGGAGATTCTCGCTGCCTCTGGGGTTACCCACCCAGCCAGAGCTCAACTGATTAGGAGGGTATCGGAGTTACATAATGACATTTCTGGGCTGGTTTACTGTAAAGATGTGGGGGGGCCTCTTCGAAGTGAGGGATGGGGGTTGCGGATAGCAAAACCACAAGAAATTGAATTTAAATGGGAGAACAATTTAACAAATTCATGTAATATATAACATGCAAAACATATATTTGTATAAGTAAAATAAGTCAGTATTTAAAGCCTATTGAATCTATTAGCGTCTTTAGACTGGGAGCTCTGCTTTTAAAATGCTTATAAAATTGCTAAGGATCCATAGGGATCCATCTCTAACATCACACAACTGAAGTGTTGACATCTATCCCTGAGCTAATCTCTGAGAGCTACAGAAAAAAGAAATTAAAAGCTCGTTGAAAGAAATAGGCACTTTCAGGATGTTCTTAGGATGACAGTTTTAGATGTTTTCTTCAGAATGCATCAAACTGTTCTCTGGTCTCCAGTGGCTAGTGAGAGTGTGTGGTTACTAGCCCAGATGCAGATTTCTGTGCTCTAGATGCCTGTATTTACCCTCAAGAATCCCATCTCAAATGCCCTAATATATGTTTAAAAACACAACATAATAATGATAACTTTCAACAATATTTTAATGGGAACTAATTCAGCTTTCCAGCCTTTTGTCATTATGGGAAGCATCAGCCACCTCCAAATTGCTTATCAAATGGATGCCTTGTGCAGGATGCATCTATCGAAGGCCACCAAATTCAGGTTTTATGAGGCCAATGTGTCAGAAAGCATTGCCACCCACAGTGGAGTTACTGCACATCGTTTTCACAGCAAGGCTGTGATGTAGCTCAGGTGGTTTTGCAGACACAGTAGTTTTCTGTGTAGAAGAACTACAAGCAACTTAACACGTAACTGACCATGAGGGATCAGGCTGTCTTAAAACCAGTCAGAGTCAAGTGAGCCTTCATACCCATACCTGCCTCCTGAGACCAAGTGTGGCAATGGTTTAAGCAATATACTTTTTTTCTTTAATAGGGAATTATTTTGAAAGTACCCTTATTTTCAAATGAGCACCAGCTCTGTAAAGCAGGGCTATAATTTCTCCATTGTGTTTCTTTCCTGTTACATTTTTCATTCATAAGGAAATTCAAGTCTCCTTCTGTATACATCCTACAGCATTAAAATTGTATATGGATTTTAGATGGCAACATGCATTAGACACTATCATCTCATCAACATGGGGAAAAGCCTTCCTCCATCATCTCACTGGATGTGGGAAAAATAACAGAAGAGCTGCAATTGTTTGGATGTTTTGTGTGATAATAATTTGAGAGACAAAATATTTCTCCTTCCAGCTCTAAAGCTATTGAAGAGATTTTCCTGACACACTCTAAAATGATTTATTGTAGGTCAGAGGGCAATCTCAAGAGAAAAAGATCTATCACACAGGAAGAGATAAGTTTTTCCTTTGATCTTTTTTTTTTTTTTTTTTTTTTTTTTTAGAGTGAACAGCTTCACTTGTAGGATTTTAAAAATTAATTCAGGACTCTAATTTCTGCAGTGATTGTACAGTTTGGAGTTTGCTTATGGTTAAGTCATTTTATACTAGAAGGAGTAAATACATAGTTCTGACCTTACAAAAGCAAAAATCCAACCATTGCACTGTACCAGATAGTCAGCTGAAATGTTGTTGTGAATAAGATGAATAAGATATTTTTAGTGACAGGAAGAAGTTCTCTGTAGGTGAAGAGAAAAATATATACTAGTATGCAGTACTTTGAAATGAGTACATACAGCTCTATGAGAATACCGTTGGGTTGTGCTCATAGAGCTGCATATTATGGTCCATAGATGTCACACCAATTCATCATGATTAATGTTATCACAGCCAGTCCCAAGGGTTGCAGTAATGATTGGCCACTTTTCATGAGCAGCTGTGAAATGGTTTTTTTGCTCTGCATGCTAGACACAAAAATCATTTAAGTGCAATAAACTGAGCAAAGCCGATTACATTCACGTACAAATTCACTGCATTCACCATGCAAATGTTTTCTTTCTCTCTACTATTAACGAAGAACATTGTTCTTTCATTTCTCAGGAAATTAGTCATGCGGTTCCTATTGCCTGTCAGGAGAATAGCATGGCTGATTCCTCAATAACCATACTCAGAACATATCCTTACCTGGTAATTCATAGTTATCATACTAGCATACTGCAAGTATGAAGAAATAGGGAATACAATGGGTTTGTGTTCATTGCAATAACCACAACGTTTTGGATTGCTTTTTATTAGCCAGATATCTGCATAGCTGTAGTGTCTACATGTCCCAGAGTGAGCAAAACTGCAAGAGACAGAACCTCCTCCAAACTGTTTTGAAGTCAAGTCCACAGAAGATCCATGGCATGAAAGATGTTACAGGAGCCAGGACAGGATAAATGATTCAGTTACGGCAGTGACCTACCCAGGCAGTGACAAACAGAACCAGCCACATCAGGTTATGTGGCTGGCTCTAGCAGTCAGCCAGGTCTGATCTAGTGGTGCTGCTTCTGCCTGGGCTTCTGATTTCCACTCTTTCTTCACATGCTAGACAGATGGTGCTATGGTCTTCCTGGCAAAGCCCAGGTCTCAGGAAACAAAGCTGAGAGTGTGCAGAGCAAGGTCTGGATACTCCAACATGTAGGCACTTATTTAAAGATGGGTGCGTGGTGAGCTTTACCACACATGAAAATCAAGAGGAATGAGCTTCAGCACAAGCTTGAAACCAATCTCAAACTCACCTTCCAGACTCATAGACAAGCCTCTTCACTTTTGACCCATAGAACACTCAGGCTAAGCAAGCCAGAAATAAATTTATCACTTTCATTCAGATGAGCTGATGACAGATACATAAGCCTAGGTTGCTAAGGGTATTTATGACATGGAATGAAATAACAACCTTACCAAAAGTGAAAGCAAATCATAGACAATTGTCATGCAAGCCAGAATTTTATCCAAAGGTTTCACTGACACTCATCTAGAAAGGGTATCCAGGTTCACTCTGGCAAATTGGGCAGCCTCCATGAGGTACCAGGATCCCAAAGTGGAACTTGGAATGCAAGTGCTAGGAGTTGTGGTGTTAGAGGTAGTTACTTATAACATAGGTGTATACACCTGAGCACGTCTCTACAAAGTCAGTGGAGAGCTGATCAATAACATGTATGCTCTTTAGGGTGCAATACACCTCAGCCTAGATAGACCTCTCCGGCGAGTCAAATCTCAGCCTGAACTCCACTGGCTGCATTGACACATCTCCAGACTGTCATAGAGATCTACCACCAGCCAGCGCAGATCTGGACACCTACACTGTGAACACATGAAACCCATCCTTAAAAATGTCTGTCATTTGAGCCTTGATGAACAATGACAATATAGAGCATGACAGAGTGAGAAAGCAAGACTACATAAATGCTGATTTCCAAAAATTTGCTTCTCTTCTCTCCTTCCCCCGAAACCCAAGAATTTTATGTTACTAAAGGCTGGGAAAGATTGAGCCAGCAATCATTACTGTTCTTCATATTTCTGCAACAAGATGGAAAAGGCATCTCATTTATTTCCATTGTACAACATATCCACAACTCAGTTTATAGCCACTGCTCTCAGTGTCTTGTTTTCTTCATGATAAATCATAATAGCCTTCCAGGAATCTTTCTTATTACTAGATTTGTTTTTTGTCTTTTGGAAAATAGCTGAGTAAATAAATTATCCTCTCAAATTTTGAGTAATGAAATAAATTATTCAACATAAACTAGTAAAAGAACTTTTACATCTTCTTCAGTTCTCTTCTGAAAGCTAGCTCTCTCCTAAACCCCACCTGAGTTAATTATATGATTTACCAACTGTCCAGGTTTATTGGCACTGGTCTTGCACTTGTACCTTTGCACCATGTTTTTCCCAGGCTATCTATATATCAGTAATATAAGTCTGTGACCAATTAGTCAATCTTCTTGTTAGAATGGAGCTATTTCCTTCTGTTCCTGTTTTTTGCAGCATGTGAAGGAAAGCATCTGAGTCATTTGGTCACCCTGGGTATGCGGGTCACCCTATCACATGAGCCACCTTGGCCACCACAATCAGCTACGTTCCCCCCCTCATCTGGATCAAACTCCTCGGCTCCCGGTGGAGCATGAAGCCTGAGCACTGAGTCCAAATATCCTTGTACTCAGTGGAACTTAAACTGAACATATTGAAGACAAACAAGGGCATTAGATTCAAGATATGCTTAAATTCAGCTCCACATCTGTGAAGATGTAATACGTCATCAGAGAAGATATCCCTGTGGGTTTGTTTTTTTTTTTTTTTTCAA
The DNA here is from genome assembly GCF_031877795.1 of Strix aluco. Lineage (NCBI taxonomy): Eukaryota > Metazoa > Chordata > Aves > Strigiformes > Strigidae > Strix > Strix aluco. Next base: position 10,390,952 of record NC_133931.1, on the reverse strand, counting down.
TTATCCAGATATGAAATTCAAAATACATTAATTGCAGGTGTAGAAAACAATATCAGTCTGTCCACATCCATCAGTGATCATAATCTCTTGAATGTGGTAGTGCTTCTGCTCTTTCATTGCTTGGCTTTTGGAATACAGAAAGTGTCCTTTTACAACACCTCTGTGGTGATCCATCCATTCCCCTTTTCGATGATTTGTGAGGTGAAAAACTAGAGAGAATTTCTGAATACAAAATTGTGCTAATGCGTTTCCCTGGTATTATAAGATCCACATCAGGTAACCAGCTTGAAACACCATGGGCTGGTCAACTGCAAGGAGGGTCGCAGAGAGACAAGTTAGTCACGGTCCAAGAGGAGCCCCTGCTGATCACTAGAGGGATTGCAGAGACTGCTGAGGCAAAATTCGGGTATTTTTCACCCAGTCAGTCAGAGAAACTGTGTTAATGCTAATTGAAAAGAAACAGAAAGAAGAAGACTCAAAAGCAGTTGGAGAATGAAAACCTAAAATTGATTCAGTCAAATATGCTTTCAATTTCAGTTGGTTTTGTGATGGGTATTTTTACAGTTGAGAATATCTGAAAATTGTTTTGTCCGAGTGCTTTTTTTTTATAAGACATAATTAAAAAAAAAAAAAAAAGTGCTCTTGTGGTTTATCTTTATTCTCCTCCATTAATCACCAGAAATAAACTCACCAGACAAACACAATAGATTGAAAGGTTGTCATGAACTTCTGATGATTTTGTAATGAACTGGTAAAACTAAACACCACTTGTATATTTTGATTTATTTTTGTTGTTTTATATCTTGGTGGTTGAATATTCAATATTTCCCTTTTCCCCCTCTCCCTCCAAAACTATTTTTGCATTTCTAATGCCCAAGATCAAAAGTTGCCCAAGATCAAAAATAAAATCTGTGTCACATGAGAGAATAAAACCTGGTTTCCATATCACCAGGCTCAGCTCGCCCATAGGGCCACAGACATACAGTGTGTGACTCTTGTACCTGAGGAATGTACCTGTTCTGTCCACAGCTCCTGCAGTGCCTGAATGATGGATGCACTGGAACCAACAGTGTTCTTCGGTCTCCTCCACTTCTCACATGGGCTTCACCCACACATAGGTTTATAATCCAGATGCAAAGGACCTCATCTTCTTGCATATGTACTTGCTTACTTATAACCAGTTCCATCTAAACTTCATTGTTCAGACAATTCATATATACATAATGATGTAAATCAGACCACTATCTACTTGTTAAAAGACTACATGATACCTTCAAGAAGTGCAGTGTAGAGCTTAGGAGAAGACAGCAGAAGACCATACAGTCAGTGAACACTGGGATCATACCCACAGATGTCTCACACACATGCAATAGCATCATCTCTTCCATTCAGTGGAATTGAATCAATGGAAAATTCATCTTAATTTAGAAAAGAGTGAAGATGGGTGGCAAAAGCATCAAAACTCATGCACAGTATATAACAGGTTGAGATTCAATCAGATGTTTGATTTGGGGCCAAAGAAGTGTTAAAACTTACTAATAATCTGGGCAGGATGGCCACTAGCATCTACAATGCATTATGCACCCTGCCTAGAGCCTGGACACGAAAAGCGGATAAAATAATCTGACCTCCCTAATGCTTTTGCTAGTGTACATCTAAAGCATCCAACATTTCCTGACGCACACAGCCATGGCACCTACATTCTAAGATGTGTGCCATGTGCTCACAGCACCATCAGCAAAATGGATGATCTTTGTGCCTCACACTGTTCTTGCTGTGCATGCTCCTACTGAAATGAAGTAAAAGATAAAGTTGCAGACAGGAAGCAGAGCACCCTTCTCCTCTTGAGAGAAGAGGGGTGTCTATGGGACAACTTAGCCAGAATGCAAAGATTTGAAGTGTCAGTGTTTTTTGCAAAATGCCAGCGATCTTTTATAAGCACAAATAGTAAGGGCTCTTTTTTATCTCTGGTATGTTAGCTGGGAACTCCATCAGCTTTATAACTTCAGTGCCAGTCAGTGCAGAAAGAGTGCTCCTGCTAAATCACCCACCCACTTCCAGAAGCTCCTATGGTATTCCCTAGAGACTAGAGTCTTACCTCACTTGATTTAACTTGGATTTATATCTCCTAACGATAGTGTGAGCACAAATACATAAAGTTGGTAGGGTTTAATAGCACACAACATTTTTTCCAGAATCTGTATGGCTACAGTCCTACCATCTCAGTGACTGTATGTTACTGCAAACAATAACATTAAAAAATTTCTCTGACTCTACAAGGACGGGGCACTGTATTTCAGTAGTAGTATTCTCTGCACTAAATCTTCTCAAGATTTTGCAGATGTCATTATGTCATTTTTCTAAGGTTGGAATATACTGGAATATTTTCAGCAAAACAGTCTGGTCTTGGGAGCTTTAGTTCAGGGAAAATAAAATATCAAAATCAAACAAATTTGCTTGTAAAATTATGCAAAATTGAATTAAGTTTCCTATAGGAAAGATTTTAAAGTTTGTTAAAAGGTATAGTTTAAAAAGTTTCATTGTGGAAAAACTTTGACATTTCACTAGAGAATTTTCCAGAATGATATACTCTACTACTACTGCTCACATACAGCAATACAACAGAAAAGCTGAAACCTATTGTCACTTTTTTTGTCTGGCTTTTTCAGCCATTAAGAATAACCAGCTTATCTTCTTTAGCTTAGTGTCACATATTTATATAGCAATTCTTTTTCTACTTTGTCATCACATTCAAAATCAAAAAAAACTTCAACCATTCCTGGGGAATAGAAGTTCCAAGTTTCACCCAGTCAAGTGTGTCTGCCCAAACTTGTGTCCTCCAGCCTCCTGGACCATCACTGGAGAGAAAAAGCAGCCTGGTTCCCACTCAATACCAGCCAGCCATGACAACCTTAGAATTATTTAGGTTGGAAAAGACCTTTAAGATCATTGAGTCCAACTGTTAATCTAAAACTGCCAAGTCCACCACTAAACCTTGTCCTTTAGTGCCACATCTACATGTCTTTTAAATACCTCCAGGGATGGTGACTCAACCACTTCCCTGGGAAGTCTGTTCCAATGCTTGATAACAATTCTGGTGAAGAAATTTTTCCTAATATCCTATAAACCTCCCCTGGCACAACTTGAGGCCACTTGTTACCTGGGAAAAGAGACTGACACCTGTCTTGCTACAACCTCCTTTCAGGTAGCTGTAGAGAGTGATCAGGACTCCCCTGAGCCTCCTTTTCTCCAGTTCCCTCAGTTGCTCCTCATAAGACTTGTGCCCTCGACCCTTCACCAGCTTCATTGCCCTTCTCTGGACACGCTCCAGCACATCAATGTCTTTCTTGTAGTGAGGGGCCCAAAACTGAACACAGTCATCGAGGTGCGGCCTCACCAGTGCCGAGTACAGGGGTAAGATCCCTTCCCTGTCCCTGCTGGCCACGCTATTTCTGGTACAAGCCGGGATGCCACTGGCCTTCTTGGCCACCTGGTCACACTGCTGGCTCATATTCAGCTGGCTGTTGACCAACATCCCCAGCTCCTTTTCTGCCAGGGAGCTTTCCAGCCACTCTTCCCCAAGCCTGTAGCTTTGCATGGGGTTGTTGTGACCCCAGGTGCAGGACCCAGCACTTAGCCTTGTTGAACCTCGTACAATTATCCTTGCGCCATCCATCCAGCCTGTCCAGATCCCTCTGTAGAGCCTTCCTACCCTCATGCAGATCAACACTCCCGCCCAACTTGGTGTCACTGGCAAACTTACTGAGGGTGAGCTTGATCTCCTCATCCATATTACCCAAGATAATAACTCCCAAACTTCTGTCCTCTAGTCTCCTGGACCATCACTGAAGAAGAAAAGCATCCTGATTCCCACTCACTACCAGCCAATCATGACCTCCTCTGTGACAACTGAGGTAGTAATTCCCTTGTGTCAAAGTTAAGTTACAGAGAGACATCTGCTAGAGAGGTCTGTCATGGCAAGCAAAGGTTAACACTAGCAGGTAAAATGTAAGAAACAGAGGACAGTAATAAATTTAATTTAATATAAATTTCAGAGGGCATCTGCCTGAGGCTAGAGCACACTTCACTAAGCCACTGTCACAGCGCAGAACACACTGTTGAGGACAAGGGTATGAGTTGCACAACCTCAGGACTCCATGTAGCCAGAGTCTAGTAGGAAGGAAAAGTGCCATTTTCATTCAGAAACTGTTTTTCTTTACACTGCCCCTTGCTGATACTGAATTACAAAAAGTCAACATTGACCAGAGCAGGAACTGTCTGGCCATTCAGCTGTGTCAGGAAAGTCTCATGCTGCTGCTGGTCCTGTAAAGATAAAGATAGATAGATAGATAGATAGATAGATAGATAGATAGATAGATAGATAGCAAATTGGAAAAGTTTGGACATGAAAAACAGAACAAACTATCTCAGAAAGTCAGATCTGAGATGAGCACATACGCCTGGGAAGGGGTAGTCTCTAGAGATATGTGCCTACTCACATTACAACAACAATACAGCTGTTCTTTGTTCTTATTGAAGGATGAAGAAAGTATGTTTATGGGTAGATGTAATTAATGTACAACTCCAGCTGTTTAAAAGGAAACTTGGAGTTACCCCATGTATCCTCAACATGTTATTCCTTGTGAAACAGCTGAACCTGGATGTCCTTACCCACAGGAGAGCCAGTGGTTAGTGCACTCAGAGTTAGTCAAACAAATGTGAATCAAGGTCACCTTGACTCTGAATAGGAGCTTCTGTCCTGGCTTTTAGTTGCACTTGACAAACTCATTTCGATTTCATACCTTTCTTAGGCTTAGATTCATCTCCTCGTCTCCTGGCATCCTGTGGTCAGTGTGGGGGTAGGAAGAGCTCATTAGCTTCAGTGAGTGAAATGTCATTGAATCACAGCCTTCTTCATCCTATTAGTACAAATTTAGAAACGCCCAGTGATCCACAATGAACCAGCTCCGGATTTATCCTAATGCATGCAAATGGTGACCCTTGCTCACTTCACTTGCATATGATCAACAGTTTTGGTTTCCAGCCAGCTCTAAACATGTGAGTTTTTCTCATGACCTGCTACCTATTTATGGTATTACAAATGCATTATGCATGCATTAGATCTCAAAATAAGTCTGAACTCTCATAACCTTTCACACTGAGGATGTGTCCTCCCTTAACCCTGCTGAACAGCTATTTGCTTGAGAGCATTTCCTTCTCTCCCCCTTCTGCCTGCACAGAGCAAAATAAAGAAGCTAAATAGACACTAAAATGCTAGAAGTGAGAAATAAATTTATAATAGCCTGCAGTTGATTTTGCCTTAGCAGAGCTACCTGGCGCCTCAATATCCAGGGATCACAGCCAGACCAGCCAGTGGGTGGGATTAGGTCAACATCCCCTTATTTCCTCAATTCAGCTCAGCACAAGGTAAGGGAATAAGGTCAGGCCCAAAGGGATGTCATGGCAAGGGTGTAACGTCACAAGCACCCTGATGCCAATTCCTACACTCAACTACTAAGCACATAAAGCCCAGCACACCTTTGATTACAGACTTGCAGTACAGATACTGCGATACAGAAAATCAGAGCATGTGATAGTCAAAGGGAGGGATGTAGGATCAAGAGTTCACAGGGCAAAAGCTGAGGTGGTGATGAAGTATTTCAGGTCAATATGCTCATTACTGACACTTCAACAAGCCCAGCACACCTTGCCCCCAGGCCCTTTTTCTGTGGGAGAGGTGCCCTTTATATGGTGGGCTGGAAGGACCTCTTAGCTGCTTTATGTTGCCCAATAAAAACTATTTCAGGTGCTCATAACCTTTGTGAAACTTATACTGTTTAGGCTTATTTTTTTATATGCAGAGACAAACCAGTGAAAATGTGGAAAAATCTTGCAAATATTGAGTAAAAAAACACACAAACAAACAAAAAACCAGCAAAAAAACTGCAACACAAGAAGACCCTTCTTTAGGTACTAGCAGATTTTTGTCATTTTACTTAGAAAATTCTGGGTTCAAACTAGCAGTATGCTGAATTTGCAATGCTATGTGGCACCAAAGGTGCGGGCAATTACAAATTAGTGTGTCTAGAGAGAGAAGGGGAAAAAAAAGAGCAAAGAAGATGGAACTGAGAAGGCCAAAATAGCTCTGACCCCACAATCCACAGCAAGCTATTGGGTCAAGCTGGAAGATTGTCCCTTTATGAAGGCGAGCAAAGATACTGAAAAAGGTGACTAAAAGCAGCCTTTTAATCAGAGAATCATAAGCCTTGTTTGATAATATGCCTATAAGTAAAGATCAAACTGGTGATTATTTATGATCAAGACATTAAAAAAACCCTTCATTCTAGATAGAATGAAACATTTGAGAGAGATCTTATGACATCTGACATCATATGAGAACTCAAAAAGAGGGAAAAAGAGGCTTTTGAGGCTTTGAGAACAGAGTTGTGACTGTTGAATCAACTGTGTTGTTTGAAGGGTTTATGGAATCCTTAATTTGAGGTAATAGTGGTAATGGAGAGCCAAAACCAAGAACAAGATTGCAGAAAATGTTCTGACTTCATCTTGGAAAACTCAATTAAACCATAAGTGGAGAACACCATTTGCATATTGAAAGCTCTGAAAGAAACCAGGTCTCCTTCAAAGGACTGTGTTAGTCAAAGGAGCAACTGGAAGAAAATAGAAAGTTCAGAAAGGAACAGAAAAACTGCACACAAAATTTGAAAAAAGGAGCATGAAGAACTGCACAAAACTGCACAAAAAGTGGAAGAAAACACAAAACAAATTTACATCTTTGTAAAAGCTGCTGTATTTTTTAACAAAAAAATTAATTTTGCAAAAGCTTTTTGGAAAGACAAAATTTACCAAAGTGTGTCTAATGTACATTACCTCTACGTAAGCAAGCATAGTTCGTTATGGGAAAGATCTAAGTGATACCTAATGGAGCAGATTTTTACTTTACACACTAGCAGATCCCTTATTAATTTTAAATTGGGTGCGCAGATAAGTGTGATACCTGATTTAGACTACAGAGTGTAAAGACAGAACCAACACTACCAATGCTCAGCTTGTACAGGAGACAAATCACTGCTGAAGAGGTGGCATGTAAGTGTAATGGGAAAGTCACCTGGCTGGAAAGGTGAACCAGACCCTTCCTGGGAAGTGTACTACCCAAAAAGATATCTTTGCTTTGAGTAAAACCTTCACTTTTTAAATTAAGAAACCCCAGCTTGGTAAGGATGGGTAGGTAAGGTAAGGTAAGGTAAGGATGGAAGGAGCAATGTTTACACACAACCATTTCCTGGCTGTGGCCCCTGCTCTTCCAGGGTGTCCTGCTTCCAGCCCACATGATCACTTGATGCATGTCAACAAACACTGCCCAGTGCCCTCTGCTCTCTAGGGAGATTTTTTCATTCATCCCTGAGGCTTAACCAAACTCATCACAGTTTCGGCACATGTCGCAAACTCCCAGGACCCAGCTGCACCCTCGATAATGCCACAGTCTCTGTGTCCATTGATGTCCTGTGTTGCTCCCAATGGAAAGGAGAAGGAAAGGGTCCAGGGATGGGAACAGCATTCAACCAATCTCTTTAGCGGATTGTAAGTGTATCTGTGAAAATCAAAAGAAAACAAACACTCCTGTCATGAGGGCATATAAGTTGTGATAAAATGAAAACTTTAAAAGATGAGGTTTACAATTACTTTGGGAGAGGGTACACCTGAAACATAGCAGACTGGCACTGGGAGAGTGCAGATCTGAAGAAGACTGTGGGGAAACAGTAAAAGAGAAAGCAACAAATAAAGAGAGATAAGGAGAAGGGAGAAATAGATTAAAGTATGGAAATTACAAAGGAAAACTCAAAATATCCAGGATGTAGAGAAATGCTGTAAATAAAACAATACAGACTAATACACTCTGGGTAATGCTGTAAAGAAAAGGCCATTTTAAAAGACAAAAATAAACAGAAGCAGCACAGAATGAAAACTCTAAAAACTTTAAATCTATGATCCAAGACTGATATAAATTCATTTGTATATGCTGGGAAAAAAACTACCTAGGCTATTATCCTTTTTATCCATAAACAGCATTATTAGAGAATGCAACCACTAAACATGCAATCTCACATGTAAAATATTTCTTTGTGAGCCACAGCATACCATTTGCAGTAATAATGGGTCACAGACCGCAATTGCTATGACTCTGTTTTGCAAAAAAAGTTTGATTTTAAAATAGCATTATTTCAGCTCTAGGACAGCTACATTTTATTGCTGCTATAAAAAAATATACTGTTAAAAGGGTGCTTAAAAGAGATGAAGAGTCAGATCTGGACCTTTATTTGATGCTACTAAATTTCAGAGCAGTACCTTCTGAACAGGGCTGCTACCTGCAGAGAACACTTCATTCCAGACTGGCAGGTTATTTTAGGTGCTGATGCTAAACACTGGGGCATTTTCACAAAAAAGTGAACCAGAAAATTTACCATGATCATGGATAACATGAACTTAATGGGACTGCATGACACTGAACTAGTATATTACATCAGAGGACAATAGTCTTTTGTGAAGTAACCTCCCTCCCACGAGGTGATTACTAATGGAAGACAGACCTACAGCTTCCATAATAAAAGGAAGAGGGAAAAAAAGAATGAGTCTGAACCCTTGACATCAAAACCAGAATCAACAGAAGCGAGGGATAAAGCAAGGGAAGGCACAAGGCTGAGCAAAGCAGAGCTAAAACTCATGAGATGCTTCAGACATCCACAGGACAGACATGGTCAGCTTGAAGACTCTTTGAGACCTGGTGATACTTCATTAGAAATCTCTATTTTGCCTGTGAGTGGGGATGAGTTGTTAGAGTAATTGGCTCTTTAGAAAGCTTGAGATAAAATATGACATACTCCCTCCCAGCATGTTTGAGTTGAAAGCAGCTGTCGAGGGAGTTAGCACTGATGTCAGTGGCTCTAACAGTGCACAAAGATCCCCTTCCCTTCCTTCCAAGCTCTTTCCTAAAATGTCTTTTTGCTGATCTCTTGTTGCACTAAAGAATCATCATAGTCCTACTCTCCAGCCCCAAATTCTACTTAGCTCTGTCCTAAAACCACTTCCCTTCCATGGTAGAAGCCTCTCTTTTTTCAAATCTCCTCATTCCTCTGCTCTCCACAAACATCTGGGACACTTACAGGCCACATGTTCTATTTCCTTCAAGACAGTAGGGAAGATGGGGACCTTCTGCTGCTGTGGATTAGCCTTGGCAGGGCTTTACACAGTGAATTTAAAGTGTTTTGTCCAGCTGATACCAAGTTCAGATTTCTAAATGATGTTACACGTCGTGTTTCCAAATTTTTGAATGTATTGGAGATATAACCTAAAAATGTACCATGTACCCATTTAAAGACAGGAAGGAATATTCAGGTTACAAAGTTAGTAAATACATGTTGAAATAAAGGTCACATACCCAATCTCTTTTTGGACATTTTATAGATGCACTTTTAACTACATAGTGCCATACTCAGCCTGCTTTTCACATGTTCATTCAGTGCACAGGACAAAACTGGTTTCCAGATGCTGCTGCCTCAGCTGTAACTGGAGGTGCAGGGAGTCATACCCTGAGCACACACAGTACACCATGGGCTCTGAAAAACCATGGCCTGTAATTAGTGGCTATTGAAACTCTCTTTGCCATCAGAAATGAAAATAACAGCTTAACTTCATCTTTTAGCATTAGTGAGAAAATGTTTTCTTTAGAATTGCCATAACATTTGACTGCTACCATAAAGAAAAGTTCTTGGAAAATGAGTGATGCTGAGCTCGAAGGATGATTTGTGTGGGTCTGATAAGTAAGATGAGCCTCACACTGACCATGCTGAGTTGCCCAGTGTTAAATGACCACCATCCATGGGAGCCCCATCATTAAAGATGACTTGTTCATATTTCATATGAAGAGATCAAGTCGGGGCTGCCTAGACAACTTTATCTTCTTTATCTCCTAAGTTGGGAGTACTTCAATTTGTCACCACAGTAGGCTTCTTTCAATACTTGGGAAACTGTCTCTTTCAAAGATTTTGACAAATATTGTAAGTAACATTTCTGAACTACTGTGCCTGAGGTCACAGTTCTCATTTGTCAGAGCTGATGGCCAGTAACTGCTTCTTTGTCCTAGGAGTGTCCCAGGAGCGGAGGTACGGCTAGCAGCAGAGGAGCAGGCAAGACCTCTGTGCAGTGCTGAGAAACTGCTCCTGGCTTCTGAGCTTTACACAGTAACTGCCGCAGAGGGGCTGTGCAAGAGACATCAGGTTTGCTGAAAATAAGGGTATTTCCCCTATACACGAAAGGGGAAAGAGAGGGACAGGTATAATGTGCTCAGCCTCTCCAGCTCCTGCCAGGAAGGAAAATCAAGGGTTTAACTTCCATTTCAACTTATCACAGATGGGAAAAATTAGACATTTTAAGTGGTCATCTAGGGTTATAATAAAGCCATTTTAAGGGATATTTTAAAATTACTTATACATGATTGAAACTGGATTAAGAAACCTTATTCAGCTGTAACTTGACTATAACCCACCTGACCACATCAGGTAAGTGACTTCAGCTTTGGCCAGGCTTTGGATCAGCTAAAATTCCAAGAGCACCAGGGACAAAGGAACACAGTCAGAAGGTATCACTAAACATTGGTTTAATGAGCAGAGAAACACTTTTAGTCTGAGTGGAGATTAATCTGAGCAAGAAAGCTTTACACACAACAAGAGAGAAACAGATCTCTGATACACAGGATCAAATATCAGCTGAGAGAGGGTTAAGAGTATTAAACACGAGGTTACGATGGAGTGAAGATAAATAAAGGCATCTGAGAAGCTAAAGCAACAGCCTTTCTGTGCATGTATGTACCACAGATCTGAATCTTCATTGTTTTGCAATTTTCACCTGTGATAAGATGGGTGTAACAGACTGAGCTGGCACTAATTTACAGCCTCTTTGAAAAGGCATAAGAGATGAGTGTATATGATTGCCAGGAACCAGGGTGTGGTGAGAGATGCATTGACCAGCTTCCAACACTAGAAATAGCTCTTTTTCCTTTGTATTTAATAGCTTCCCAGAGGGACACACCACAGACATTTCTAGTCCTGGGAAAACACATTTAAAGTTATGATATTATTATGTATCAAAAAGCTATTTTGCATCATTTATTATTTATTCAATGAGGCCTTGAGAGCACTTGAGTTTCATCCATGCATGCAGAAAAGATACAACCCAGTCCCAAGAAATTTATTAGCTAATACATTTGCTATAACTAAATTTGCGTCAGATTTACTTAACAGATTTCTAAATTGATTTAAATGGTGCAAACCTTTCTGCAGACAATGTAAACTTAGATTAGATGTTACAGAAATTTAGCATCCATAATTACATACTGGAATCAAGTAAACTGAAGTGAGACTCTCAAGTTTAAGATGTTTATTATGTGGGTCGTGTATCTGGGATGTATAAGTGAATTGCAAACAAAACTTCAAAAACATCATTTGTCTAAAAAATCAGTTTTGAAAGAGGCAATCTTCCATGTCTAGAAAACTTCTTGTAAAACATTAACCAGCTTTCACCCCATCGTTTTGCTGCTTGACTTTATACTTAGCTGCAGCTGCCTAGGTTTTTATAAGGTGTTAACAAATCTACCCATACTATTTTTAAATAATTTGTCAGAGAAATGCTTTCTCATTCATGCCATGAAGATTGAATCTGTCTGGGAAGTACTTGGCTGCTATGCAGATGGGCACTGTAGAAAACCCCCTGATAAAGATAGCTGATTGTGTTGTAACCAGAAATAGTTTCTGCCTGTACCAAGGACACACACCGAATGGAAAATCTGACAGTGAAGAGGTGCTTAGCACCTGTGCTTGGTGCTAATCAGAGCCAAGCCAAAAGTAGCTTGCAGCCTGACAGCCTCTCTGCCCTTTCCTCCTCTTCCTATATACAAATTTAGGTATAGCTGAATTTCTGTGGGCAAGGGGGATGGGCTAGACAGCTCCCATGAAATCCCTTCAGGCCCTGATTTCTACTGCTTTACACTGAGAAGTTGAACTTTCTTAAGAGAAAAGAAATGGGGACAGAGAAGGGGAGAGAAAGAGGATGGAGGAATAGCCAAAAATGCAGAGCACCAAGGATGGCTGATTGCATAAGTAAAATGGGGTTATAACTCAGTAAGATGACAACCTCTGCTGCAGTGGGGACAAACTCTGGCCAAGATGGCTGGAAATTATGTCTCTCTTTTTCAAAAGGGTAAATGATACCTACTGACCTTCCTCAAAAGTCACTGCTGCTCACTGCAGTGGCCCAGGGAAGCTCATCATGGGAAGCTGAGCTTTCCTTTGCAGTCTGAATGTCTTAGTAGGTCTTCTGCACACATTTTTTTTGTTGAGAAATTGGAGTCAAAGGCCTTTACACCACATCAAGCTCAAAGCAGTAGGCTCTGGCAGCGGGTGGGTGAGAAATACATTAGTACCTGGGAACCAGCATACCTTCATTTAGTCTAACCTTAGCCTGCCTCTTGCAATAGAGATTTGTAGTCCTAGGTCAGAGACTGTAAGAGCAGTTTAATACACTCCTCTTTCCATTAGACAACTGACTAAGTGCTTAGGTGAAAATTATACCATTAGAAAACCACCATCACTAAATTGAGTATTTGCAAGTTAGAATTTAAAATGCAAAAAGGGATGATAAATATATAACCTACAGATGCAGGGTTCAGAAAGTCATTACAGAGACATGTTCTTGGCCTGATTTCTCTCAGTGCTCCTGTCAATCCTCCTTTCCATTTGTGACATCAGGCAGCCACTACATTAAGCCCAGACACTGCTGATGGACTAGGGGCTTCCCACCGCCCAGGCCAGGGCTCCCCGCTCAGAGCCACAGCCACTGAGATGCACAGTCTCACTCACACTTCCTGCTCCTCTCGGGGACCTGTGACCCTTCCACTCCTAGTGATGCAACTTGTGCTCAGTCTTGCTGCAAACACCCTCCAGGCATCCTTGGTAGGATGCTCTCCTGGGACATGAGGACAGCAGGTTCTAATATCCCAGGGTGCATGACTGGTTGTGAGCCACAGCTGTTTGATCTCATGTGAGTTTATATGGGAGAAAGACACTAACTGATGAAACAGTCCAATAGCCGGCCACAGCCAGGACTCTGAGAACCATGAAGTGACACAATCCTGCATGTGTTCATAGCCTATTTTGTCTACTTATCTCAAAAAGCTTTCTGCATCCTGCTTACAGCAATGGAAACAGATACGACTCTCACTCCTGGGTGTACTGACAGGCCAGTGAAGGTTCCAGTGCATTTATGGATTGAATCCCAATTTACACAGGTGTAAGAAATGGCACCCTCGGCATCAGTGGTTTCCTACTGAACAAAGAGCATTGCAGCTAAATTGAGCATCCAACAGACATGCAGCAATGGCCAAACAAATGAGCAACTCCCTTGAACTCACACTATCTGCCTCTTTGCCTTTCCATACTCAGGGCCTGATCTTGCTTCCATTAAGAAAGATGGAAACACTCCAAGTGCTTTTGGTGGGAGCAAATGCCTGCCTCTATACACTCCAGCCTCCTGGGGTGTATATATTGTAGACAGTATTCAAGCTACGTGCCTGTATGTATTTCCTATGCAGTTTCAGTTTTTATAAACCTCTGGAGTTTGCAGCTTTGTCAGCACTGACAATGACGAGTTTCATTCCAAGTGGTGTGTTCCCAGGGAAAGTTTTTATTTTAAAGAAATGTCACTTCCCAAAGAAAAAACTGTTCTGCTGAAAAATTCTTCACTGGTTCTGCCTTTTGAGCTAATTTAAAGGCTCATCTTGCCTTCAGGTGCCCTGCACACTCAGAAAATACTGAATCAAAACATCTGATACTACAGTGATTATACTTTTCTTCAATCCATCTTCTGCAAGCATTAAAATGCACCGTTGTAGGTCTCCATTCCAGATAGAGAGGGGTGACAAACTGTCCCTGGTCATTTGTTCTTGCTCATCCTGAACAGACAGTAGTAGTAGAGGCTTTCAGTTCCTTTTCTGGCTGTTTTGGGGGACAGGAGTTATCAACCTTTAGAAGGTCTTCTTCACATAGCACTTCAGCTCTGTCAATATCCTCAGTATAAAAAGCAAACACCTATAAGTAGCCTTCAAAGTTTAATGGGAAATTCAAATAGCTTCTTCTAGATTTGCATATATTCTTGATTTTGGCTTCTTCTACTCACGCTATGCACTCCTCCATGCATTTCCCAATCTTTGGATACTAACATATAGCATATGTTCCCCATTTAACTTTTCCTTAATTTCTGTTGGCATTGTGTCTGTGGCAAAGGAGAAGCAAAACAGTTGCTCTGAGAGAAAATATCTGTTTGCAAAACAAACTTTTTGTTATATTTGTGTGTGAAAACAGTCAAAGCCTTTATATTCTTCTTTGAGATAGACATGTCTGCAGGAAGAATAGCATTCATGACCATTTAAGTCATGAAGCAATGGTCATATTTTAATGGAGCTTATCTAATAAAAAATAACTAGAAAAGCATGTGTTAAGGTGTGTTTAGAGTCTTAAACTACCTCTGTGTTTCATGTGTATAGAACCAATTGACTTCTGCAATGATGCTGGAATCTTGAAAATGCAAAAAAACCCCCATTCTTCAAATAAATTACCTTGCTCGTAACTGAAAAGTTCTTGAAAGACATTATTTAGCTAACATTTCAATTTTGCAAAATACTAGTTTGCAGTTTGCAAAATACTAGTCTACATCTGTAAGTCCCACAGCGAATAAGCCTGCTTGGACACCTTCAGAGAGGGAGGACTGGGAACCTAGGGAGATAGCAATTTGATTAAGTAAGCATTAGTAAATCTTCCAGTAGAAGGAGGTTTTGGAGACACATGTGTGTAAAGACTGAGTAAAGTAGATGTTAGAAGACCACAAATCTGGGAACAAAACAAAATAAAAAGACCCACCACCACCATCAACAAGTATAAATTCAGACAGGAAGAATTCAGAGTAGCTTTGCAGTTCTTTTTCTCAATGGTTACAAGCATATACCATTGAAGTCAACACTGATGATTGCAAGTTTTTACCATATTCTATAATGGAAGCTGATACAGACTAGATCTGGGATATTTTTAGCAGGGAATAATGTCTCAGGCATTGCAGGTGCTCTATTACTTCTCAGAATTTGGCCAAGAATTACAAAATCCTTTTATGTTAGTTTCAGAGGAGGGTTGTGCTGGTAGAAATACAAAGAAAGCATCTAATGCACAGACACATGAGGCACCTTCTTTCCCAGTCATGGGTTTAGCTCCTGCAGAAACCCAACGGGACTGATATCAGAGTTCTTTGTAGAAGATGCAAGCAGGAAGGAAGCCTATGAACCAGTACCACTTCCACCTTGTGTGCTCTCTTGTCTTTACCAATATTTCTTGATATGAAGCCAAGAGGGGGTAGTGGTGGTGGTGAAGGGGTGGGAGGGGGGTCTTTTCAGGGGAGTGAAGGGGACAGAAAGTTCTTAATTCAGTTAACGATTGCAGGAAGTGGTTTGTCAGTTTAGAGGTAGTCCCTGCTCAAAGCCAGTGCCCTTCCTAGAAATTAACTTACAGTTCTCTAAAGATAGATTGCGCAAAACACCAGGGGGCCCTCGGGAACCTGCAGCCACAATTCCCCGGGCAAGGAGCTCCAGAAAAGCAGTGAAATGCCCCCCTTTGTGCAGCTGCTCTGTGGACTAAACCAACGCTCAGTGGAGTGGGTCTCTTATGCAAGTTCTCAGGTTTCATATCCGCAGTGACCAAATTTTGTTAAAAATATGACAGCTGGTCCTGTCATTTTCTTTCCATGTAATTTTAACCGTAACTTCAAACTGCACATGTATTGTCTGCCTTTCAGCAATGGTGAAGGGAGGTTTGTATAAAGCGAAGGACTTACCAGAAGTTGCCAGCTTTGGCACTGAAGGATCAGGTCCCCTTGGCACATCTCATAGATTACATAAAAGAGTTGGCAAACTGCAGCAAGTAATTGATAAGCTAGGTAATATTCAGAACAGTCTATTCAAGCAATATGGCAAAGTAGGATTCAGTTGGGTACAACTGCAAAAAAACATGAAATTGTTTGATGTCACTTCAGGGAATAACTCCCAGGTTGCCTTGAGCAATAGCGAGGATCTGATCAATGTAATTACAGAGTATTGGGATGTCTCATCCACATTCCTAGGAACCATACAATAAATCCTTTCATCAGAGCCTCTAACATGCCCTGTGAGAACATTTTATTCACCCTTAAGGAATCACTTCAGTTAATCCATCTGAATGACAACATCTCACACTGGTGTAAATCTAGATTATCTGCACTGATGTCAACAGATTGACCCAGATCTTAGTATTCTTGCAACTGGAGAACAAAATCTTTGCATTATTTTCAGCTCAGCAGTTCCCTAGTTAATTTATACTTCCTTTGTTAACGAAAACTGCAGAAACTGGCACAAAGGTGAAATGAGTGTTCTATATAACCCAGTCTCCCATCCTTGACAGAAGTAACTACTTCATGAGAAGACATCTCAGAGTAGGTCCATCTTGCTCCATAACTGCAGACTAGACGTGGCCACACATCATGCAACATAACAGTATTATTTGGGGCATTATGGTCCTGTTTCCATCCCTGTTCCCACCCCACTAAGTATATCTGTCCTAAGGCCCAACAGCAAGAGGCTGGCTGTCCCTTCCTCAGTGGCAGTGGTTGTATCTCAAGAGAGGAACATGTCAGTCCATCACAATACTGTTACCTTGTCTCTCCAGAGTGTCTTCAGCAGTGACAGCTTGTTATTTTCTCCCACAGAGTTTTTACCCTATTGTAGGCCAAACACTTCAGGCAAAAACAAACCAGCTTTGTGTTTGTTTCTGTTTTGGAATCCTTTTTTGTCTGATTTTTAGGTCTTTGGGGTTTTTTTAACAATAGACCATTAAATGCTATATGGCAGAAAGAGAGGGCTTACTTTAAGGTGTTTTAGACAGAAAGATCACAAAGCATGGCACTAGCACTTCCTCACACAGCTCAAGCCAGAGCTTGGTTGTGAGCAGTGGCTTGGTCTAATCTCCCATGGCAGCAACTCCGTGAGATTTCCCCTTCTCACACCTGCTAAGGCTGATAGGGCCACAGAGACAAGAACTTGCCTGGTCCATACTGCACAATAGAAATCAATTCACTTTGAAGTGGATATTCCAGAACAAATAACAATCATTAAGTCAGGATTCAACCAGTTTATTAAAATAACTTTTCTCCATGGGAAGCAGATATCACCATGCCCTCTACTGGCCTGTGGCACCTCTATAGCTCATCTGCAAACTTTTCTCATTTCTTATCTCTCTTCCTAAAACATTTACCCTTAGCTTAAGGTGCCTTCCTCATTTGAAGGTCCTTTCCTCTGTCGCTTTGATTTTTTACTTGTCAACCAGTTACACAGATGAAGAAACCTTTAAGGGATCTACAGAAGACACCTGCTTTAGTGAAAAAATTTTAAGAGATGGCATAACATCTCAGTAGCTTCCCAGCTCTAGGTGCCTCCCATGTCATGATTGGTCTCCCCAGCTGCATCTCCCAGCACAGGAACTTGTTCCAGCCTTGGGAAAAAAGGTGGTTTGAAATGGTGCTGGTATACACAGGACCACAAGCACCCAGGTAGTCTGTTTGTGGGAGCAGCACATCACACTGTCACTGTGATCCCTTCCCTGAATTTTGCTCAAAGACCCTACACATGTGAGTAAGTATTCTACAGACTCATCTGACACAGTGCACAATGCAGCTGACAGATGTGGCCTTGAATCATTGTCTTGTTTGCTATCGAACCCTCTCCATGTACATCCTGCATCCTTTTAGAGAAAAACATTAGCTTTCAGGAGAACTCATAAGATGGTCATGTATCGACTCACAGGGGATGGGAGTCTGCTCTGCTCCCGGGTGAATGAATCAGACTTGCGAATGAGTGGGCTTTGTCTTTCCAGCGTCCACTTTCCCAGTCATGGCCCATTCTTGTGTTCCTCACTTATGTTAACTTCCCACACTGGGCCCTGCTTGTATAATTTAGACTGAGATTTTCTCCCCTTTCTTTTCCCTCCCTCCCCTCCGCCCCCCGCATCCTCTGTACAACAGAGCTGGCCACACAGCAACAGAGGAAATGAACAACATCTGGTGAGATTGATTCCTCGTTCTTGTAAGCAGTGTAAGCTAACAGCTGTGTCAGGCATTTCATCCAGCTCTGGAATAGAAAAGAAATCAATCATGCTTTCCCCTTTACCACACCTCCTCATTCTGGCATCTGCACCAGTCCTACAAGATAATTGCCTGATTTGCTTTCCTGAAAATATACTGGAATCCCACCCTTTGTACAGAGGACACTCGTGATGCAAATATAATAATTCTTTTGAAATACAGGAGAGGGTTAGTTGTTTTTTTTTTAAAAAAAAATAAAAGAACAGAACACTTAAGCGCATGACCATCGTAAAAAAAAAGAACCTCATTGGATTTAATAAAACTATGCATGAGCTTACATGTGGGTTGAAAAAAGTCTGGGGTTTTTTTTCTATGCATTTAGATGCCTAATCACTATTGTATTTTATGGCTCTTGGTAATACTTAGGTACTTAGAAAAGCCGCTTTTAGCACAGACATGAGTTGTACCATTATGCCGAATGATGCCATAATGGTGGCAACGTATCTTGTTGGACTGAAACCTTACTGCTCTGGAAATCAGAACATGGGGACAGATGAGATCCAAGCAGTAGCAGACACAGGATGAGCAGTAGATATAGCAAGAGAAGGGCAATTTTCTTATAGCTTATGGGTCTCTGAGCCAGCTTTGGAGTTAAGGATTAATCTCTTCTTTTGAGTGTTTCTGCTGACACTGCCAAGGAGCTGCCAACTATCTTCAATTGCCTGGGCAGTTTCCGTGATGCAGACGTCTGACCACTAAGAACTCGGCAAAGATCCACCAACAAGTCTTCAGTAATAATTACTGTCCCACAACCTCAGCTGTGACCATAGAAAGCACAGTGCAGCTCAGGAAGGAGGATTCAGAGGTAGTTTTTAAGAGAGTCTGGGACAGCCGAGCATTGGGCAGCTTGCCCTGTCTGTCTCACAGCTGCTCATTCTGATGGTCTCGCAGACAAGCCAGCTACAAAGAGCTACAAGCAAGGAGCATCTTCATCTGTCCCTTGGGATGCCATTCTCAGGCATGCTGGTTTTGACTCAATTTCATTGGGATTCTGGCAAAAATAAGGCCACAGCAGTCTAGAAAAAGCAGCTTGTTTATCATCAATCTGGACAGGTATTTGGTCTAGAAACATAGTCAAAACTACCCTCTGGTAGATCTATCGTGCAGGCTGCATGCTGGTCTTCTCTGTAGAGATTTAAATAGCCTGTGTTCTTGCTATCCAACCACTTTCCTAAGAGCACCTCAGAGTAGTGATACCCACCTCCAGGTCTCCAGAGATGTTTCCTGAGGGCCCTGTAGAATTAATAAGTCATGACCATGAGCAACTGAAAAGCAAAGCATGATGCTGAGAAGGACAGCAATGTATGATAATGCACACGGCACACCATCCTGCACAGGTTTACTAACACTGGAAATGGCTAACTTATGAAAACAAGAAAGCAAAAAGAACACTTTCTTTTTTTTTAACCTCAGGTGCTGCCACAGGTGTCTCATGCCCACAGTGAATTTTTCCACTGCCTCTGCACCAACCTTCGTCCTGAAAATCTGAGCAGTACTGAGCACAAAAGCCTTATGAAGTAAAATGCAGGATTTTGCCAGCTTTTTGCACATGAAAACAAGTCCTCTTCTCAAACCAGTGAGATTCACTACTGTAAAGTGGAATGGAGAATTTGGAAGCAGAGGGAGAAAGCAACCTAAGAGAAAGTAGGAAGCAGCCAATAAAAGACATATGCAGTGAAGGGAAGCAAGCTATAGTGCTAGGGGTTTGCTTGGGGTTGAAGATTTTCCAATAAGCAATGTAACAGAACAGATTTATGATTTCACCATAAAGTTGCATGATACCATTTAATGAATTAAACATTCGCATACGGGTTCAGAGAAAATATTACTGACTGGGAGAGCATAAAAGCGTTGGGACATTCTTCACATTTATTACTCATGAAAAGCTAAAGAAAGAAAGCAATCACAATAGCAATGAAACATACTTTTCCACCCACATAGCATCTGATCAAATATTCACAGATGGAATTTATATGGGGGTTTATGGTAGTTTTTTTAAGCTGCAGTTTTAAGTTAGGTTCTACTAAAATCCAAATATACATATATATCTTAGGTATTTATAGGAGTCCTATTACCATAATAATTGAGCTCTTCACCTCTTTTAATGTATTTATCCTCACACCATCCTTGGAAGGGAGGATGGGCCACCATTCCTAATGCTCAGATGGGATCTAAGGTACAAGAGAGGCTATGGACAATAAAGTGCCTTAGCTGCCTTCAGTTTGGATATTGCAATGCCTAGAAATGAGGCATCTGGCCACACTGGAGTGCTTAAAAGAGCCAAAGCTAGACAGCGTCCTAACCAGTCAACAGGAAAGGGTACACGTCCCCTTGGACAGAACAAGGAGAACTATCTAAAATAAAATTAAATTGCCTGGGACATTCACATTTTGGAACACTCCGCCAAAAAGAGAGAGTCCTGCCATCCAGCAGAATTCAAGTAAAACACAGCTGATGAATATACAGATCTAGAAATCAGGTGATTGGGTTTTTTTGACTGCTTGAGCACAGTCTTTGCAGATCACAAAAATCCTTCAGGTGCAAAATTCTGCGTAAGTAATCTCTGTGAATTCTGCCTTAAGACACTCACTGCAGGTGAGTGGGGATGGCTGCGATAAACTCGCTGTCTCCCAGGAGCAGCAATAGTCCCATCAAATAGAAGGGAAAATGCTCTGAGATTATGAATATGCTACATTGCCTTCCTTTCCACACCATCACACTAGTGCCTTCATCCCACTAGCACTCAGCTGTGTGGGGAACATCTCACATGAGCGACCAAACTCCACTCAGTCACATACCTAAGTGTTTTCCACTCTGACGCCCAACCTGAACAGGTCCCTGATGAAATACATTTATAGAAGTTGCAAGACTGATATTTCTGAGGTTACTGAGCAGGAGCTAATAATTGTTCTTTTGCAGCTTCCAAATCCTTGTTCTTTGTTTGGACTCATGTCACCGACATGAAAGCATCTCATTTAAGCATGTGTGGTATGACAGTAAGGCAGGGAAATCTTGCATAATGTGGGCTGTTTTTTAGAAGTAAATAAACAAGGTTGAGTATATGTCTGAGACCCAGGAAGGGTCATTCAGTTGAATTCACACAAAGATGGGTTTCAATTCAGATTCAATGTGCTGGCACATTGCCAAAGGCCTTGTGCCTATGAATTTTGTTTAGAACAACAGAAACTCATAAGCTCAGAGGGAAATACAGCCCAAAGAATCCAAAAGCAGTAATTGGCTCATAGCAACATGGAAATAGGCCAGAACTATATTTGCTTCAGACATGGTGGGAAATCATTCAAACCTTAGCATCAGTGTTGCGGTCAGTTTGGAAATTGGGGTAAATTTGACACCACTACTGTGTTGAAAACATTAAAAAGATTTTTCCCACTCTTCTCCCATCCCCATCTCTAAAGATGAGTTCAAAACTGCTCAGCCTCAAATGTTTAAGAAGGGTATACATCTTACCTAAACCCACTTTGACAGCCAGAGATTAAAGCATATCTCTATAAACAAATAAGCTCTGTGTAGTTCCCAGTTACCAAAAGGAAAGAAAGTTATATAGCAAAATCCTCAAAGCACACAGACATCTGGCTTGAGTCCTGTATTCATTTTTCCCAAAACACGCAAAGGCATCTTGTTTGATCACTGATGGATATGTAATACAGAGGAATACACACTCACACACCAGGAGGAAGCACAACATCAGTACTCTAAGGTGCTATGTGCCATCAGCTGTCACTGAACTCAGCAATAGGTGATATTGGCCATCTGATACTCATCCCCGCAGATTGTGACTTCCGCAGGACACTGCTTCAGAGACTGCCTGGCCTTTTCCAGCATCATCAGCCCAGCAAAAGACTGGACCTAGGGCTGTTCATTCATGGCAACTGGAAGGTTAAACATGAACGGTTAGAGGAGGTACCTTCCTCAACTGCCCGTTCTGCCTGTTTTCTAGAGACTGCAGTAGATACAGTCAAACTGTATGTGATGCAGTTTGCAAACCCATCATCTAGAACGTGGGTGATCTGAACCAGAGCAGATGCAAATGGCTGTAGTCCAAAAGTTACTTCACATGCAATTCAGCTTCTCTGCAAAGGAAAGAAGTAACCTCTGGGAGAGGGGAGGAAGGAAATATTGGGGAAGACAATTATCTCTGCCATCTAAGTTTTATCTTCCCATCCTTGTGAATCAACATCCTTAGGAAATATCCATTTGGCACTTTGAACCATCTTACTAAAAACATCCCATGTGTTATTTTTTCAGCAGAGTGTCTCAGTGCATTATTGGTGTCATCTTATTTGTTATTTTAATTTTAAAAAACATTTCATTTGAAATGAGTAAAGAAGAAAAACCTCAGGCTCTTTTTTTCATGGTTCATTGTTTCTAGACTGAAGTTGCAATATATAAAAATCACTTCAGCTGGTTTTTGTCATTACTAGAAATAAAATAATGACTTAATGACTTACTATCACATGGCATTCAAATTACAAAAGCAGCACTACATAAAAACCAATGCAGCACATATTAAATGGATTAAAATTGAACTAGATTTCTAATAGTGACTGTATGATGTGGTTACTTGAAATAGCTGGGGATTGGACTCAATGACCCAGGAGGTCTCTTCCAGAGTTATGCTCCTAAAAAGCAATTGTTAATGGGGAATCATCATCAAAGGGGGGGGTATTTTCTGTGGGTCTTACAGAGATCTTTTGTCCAATGTTATTCAACATCTTTAGCCAGGATGGTGAAGTTTTCAGAGGACACAAACATTTGGAGAACAGTAAACAATAATGGGAATGGGTCAATTGTGCTCACAGCTTGGTAAACTGCGTTACTTTGAACGTCACTCTGCAGTGAAACGCACTATTCCCACATCTAAGACAAAGTCACTCTTAGAGCATATTCAGAAGTAGGCACTCCCAAAAACCCTGTACACTATCCTGTAAGACAGAAGATACAATACTTGATTATACAAAGAGAGTATTGTGACAAGGTGAAATGTTATTATTAACTCTGCATACAGTACTGGTGTGTTCATTACTCAAATAACATCTACAGTCCAAGGAGGTAGCTGAAACACTGGAAAGAGATCAGAAAAAGGCTACAGCAATGATTTTATGTCTGGAAAATCTGCCTTAAAACAAAAGACTTAAGAAGTTCAACCTCTTTAACTTCTCCAAGAAAAAGTTGAGAGGCAATGAAATCATGGTCTGTGTTTGGGGTATGGAAAATATTTCTGACAATAAAAAGTTGCTCAGTTTAGCAGACAAAAGGCGTGCAATGTCTGACCAGCAGGAACTTGAAATCAGATTCAGGTGAGATAAAATATACATTTTTAATAAAGAGTTCAGATAATCACTGAAATAACTTACCAATGAAAGTGGTAGATTTGTAAATCTCATGAAGTCTGAAAGGCCACGTATCTTCCATAATGACATGACCTGGCTGAAGGAAGTATTCATCTTGATACGGGGATGACCAGGGCCCTTGCAGAGAAGAAAGCAGTATGGGAGATCAAAGCCTCTTTACTGATTTTAAAACCTGTGAAGAAAGATAACCTACCCACTTTTACAGACAATCATATACCACCTCTTGATCACAATGTAGGAATCTCTCAGGAATCTCTCCATCCAAAAAGCACATTTATTTTGACTTCAGTGAGACACCTATTAGGCCTTTATTCTTTCTAAACCTTTCCATTCTTTGAGTTCTGTTTTCATATCTTCTTTTAATCCAATGATTCCTCCTTGCCTTCCCATAAAGTTTCATTTCCTTCAGATGCTCAGACTGATGAAAGAGCCATACTGAAATAAAAACTAAATGAGGTGAAAATATATCCCATAAAAACTCCCATTAAGGAGTTTACGGAGACTGGCTCAGATAGCCATATTTTATTCCTTCTAGGAAAGAGAAAACCCTTAATCCCATAAGAATGCAGCCGGAATCAAAGAGCAAGTGGAGGCATTAGGTTGCAAGAAGAGGAGGGGGGGGGGGAAAAGAATTTTATAGTCAGCCCTTCAACACAGTGTGAATGAATGGGCTATAACCACAGCTACTGCATGGAGCACAGGCACTGAGTGAAGCGGATACAGGAGAAAAATATGATAAACTGGAAATCTACACAAAGTCCACGGTCAGATAGCACTGGGTTAACATAGTGTAATAGACTGTTAAGTGCTTAATGAGCCAGACACCGTTAGGAAAAATGTCTATTAGAGGAAAAGAACGGAGAGAGAGGAAAGGCATGAAATGCTTTGTGTTCGGTCATGATTAATTAAGAAATTGAGAGAAACAATAAATTTGATAGTTTCTTATCCCTTACATGAGAAACTGATTCTTCTTCAGAGCAAAATATATTCCGTCCCCAACCAACTCTCAGGTCATTGCTTCCCCTGCCTTGTCTGTTTTTTTGTGTGCTTGTTCTGTGTGTGTGTGTGTGAGTGAGTGTTTATCTTTTAGTATTACAAGTCGATCAACTATCAAACAAGATCAGCAAAAATTCTATATAATATCCCAGATTATGGAAAAACGGTATTTTGTGAAAGGTGCCTGATATAAACACCACATCCTTTTCTCAGTCTGCTCAAGCAGTTACATGGTTTTGTGAGTTATTTAATTTCCATTTTTGATCAGGGTATCTTATGTGTTTTGTTTTTTTTGTTGTTATACATTAATTCATGTAAGGCAAATAAATTTCTTTCACTTACACCTTCCTGGTCTTCTCAAGTTAGTAGGAGACAGAGAGGTTAAGCCTGTATCTGTATTTTAGTGAATCAATATGGCACTAGATGATGCAGCTTTTCCTGGACATTTTCATATGTTTCTGGAACAAACCCTGCCTGAACCTCTAGCACCTTCTGTTCAAGCCAAGTGAGGCACCATACAACTCAACATCACTCAGGATTTGAGCTTGTATCATTTCATTTACTTTTCCCTAAAAAGAAGTACTCATTATTTTTGCAATTCTTCTTGTCTTCATTGTCGTCAAATTGCTTCTAAGAAACGAACACATGGAATTCATTGAACATACAACAAAACCCACATTCAATTAGATACTGACTGTCTTGAGGGATAACAGCAATAAAATGCGGCCAAGGGGAAAAACAGTTCACAAGTTATGGTACAGTGACCCAAGCGTTGTGGGCAGAGGGGAATGTTGCATAATCAAAACAACAATGAGGCGATCGTGGGGAACGGCATTGTCTTCTCCACACCCTGCCATCACAAGCACTGTTCCTGGAACCAGCCCCACCACTTGTGAGAAAGCCTCTTTAAAAATCAAACCCTCACATTTTCAAATCGCCTTTAGCTGTGTGGACCACAGATTCACCTGAACTGATCCTAGCTACTTCTCTGCCATGAGTACAACATGTTTTCTCACTCCATCCTCTACATCCACCATGCTAGTCAGAGGCCAGCAAAGAAAACTGTCTTAAGTCGTTCTTTAAGAAACCACGCATTTTGCCCATGATATAGACTAATGCTGAGCAGGTCACCATACCATAACTTCTAGTACAGCCTTTAAGTCATCTGCCTTTGACTGTTTATCTAGTCTAAGCTATTTGTCTGGGCTCTGTCTAGTTAAAGGAGGATTCATCTTAGAGTAACTCATCTGACCCAACAGAGGTCTCTCTGGGAGATGCTTGTCTTGGTCCTTTGATGACATATGGGGACCGAATGTGCAGATGGACATATTAGGTGGACTGAATTACATCCTTACTTTCTGACTTCAGAGGACGGTTTTCAATGGATGTGACAGTAAGGCTATTGAAATCCACTTTATTGACTTAACTTGGCTTTGAACCAGAGCAAACATGACCTAAGAGACTGAAGAAGGATGTTTATCCTCAGTGAAACCACCAAGATCTGTATCCTTCCCTGATTTCATTGGTTTTTGAAGGGGTCTAAAGTTATTAGGCTCCTAAAAGAGATGCTTCACTTCAGTGACTGAAATGAGGTGGGCAGAATCTCTGCTTTTCTGACGTTCTCTGCAGTTATTTCATTGCAGCATTTAGATCTGTCAGCTGTACAAATTCCACAGAACAACTCCTGATCAAAATCCCAGCCCTTTGCCTGCTTTTGCAGAGATACATTCTCCCACCAGAAGCTGAAATAGCATAGGCAACCATCGGGAGTGTCACTAAAACTCACCTTGAAGTTCCAAGTGTATTTTCTTCTTTATTCTCTTCCTCCAACTCACATTTAATCCTTTCCTCTCCTCTGACACTTTCTAAGTCTGCATCATGAAATTCCCATGCCACATTCCTTCCCGCTCTCGCCTTTGCCATGCCTATAGGAGTTTATATTAAAGATTGTAGCCCTGTTGTACTGTGGTCTGAGCCACAAGACAGTCGTAAGTCATGTTCTGTATAAAATACTCCCATTTCCTAGAATTCACTCCCATTTTCAGTCTTTATTTGCAAAGAATCTTCTTTGGGAAGATAGAAATCATTTTCCTTTTCTCCTTCCTGGCTTAATATCATGGCTGATAAAACCTACCAATTTTCTTTCTTTTCTTTCATAATATGCCATATCTGGACCAAAGCAAACAACACCAAAAGGAAAGCTCTCTTCTGAAAATGGCTGAGAATACCCCATACAGTGTGTTTGATATCATTCATGTCTTGCTTTAGCAACTCAGAAACAGGGCTACCTCATCCCAAGGACATTTTCAAGTACTGTTTTTTGCCTAGTTTTGGAATGAGAGCATGGGCTAATTACAAGCAATGATGAGTTCCACCCAAAAATGTCTCTGCTCAGAAATTTGTGCGATCAGACCTGGTCTTTGGGAGTTTTGCATATGTCTACCAGTGCACATTAATCCCCAAAATAAAGGACTCAGCTGGAACTGTCATCTACTGGACAAGAATTCAACATTCCCATATATTTTAACACAGGTATTACAGGATGGAGATATACTTTTCACTGACATTCTGACCTCACCCATCTCTCTACTGTGGAGCCTCCATGGATCCAAATCATAAAGCTGAAACACTTTGAGGATATTACCTTCAAGGAGGTGAGTGAAATCCTTTTCCCTGCTGCAGATTCACCACTGGAGTCAGCAATGCCTTCCCATCCTGTTTCCCAGAGGCAAGCTATGGTATCTCCATCATCCCACTCCACAAACCTGGGACATTGCCAAGGATATTTGCAGCCAAAGGAGGGGAACGCAGTTTCCTACCACAAGAAACATAGCCGCCAGTGCAGATGTTTAATGTGTAATCTTCTCTGCAGATCTGTGTTAAGGATGCACAGCCCAGTTTACATCAAAGAACCAATGTGAACTTTCATCCACAAGTCAAACTACATACTAGTCTGAAAAGCATGGGGAAATGTGTATCAGAAGCAAATACCTTGGCATTGGATGGAGCTCTGTGTTACTCCAGTGCTAACATTACTTACTACTTACATCATACTGTACAAGCCATTTCGAGGAGTGCCTTAAAACTAATGATAAAACATTATAGAACAAGAGTGACATGGGGGATATAATTCAGCCATGAACTAGAGCAGCTTCATTCCACAGCCAGAGGTACAAGGCAACACCAGTGGTTTGCTCATATGTGCGTGTTACCAGCAACACTGTCTTCAGCAAGGCTAAGGCACAAATTCCTGTGACGTGCTCCGCAATTCAGCCTCTTCCTCTTTAAAGGCAATTATAGAGGTAAGTGTTGCTCACACTGGTTGCAACACATATTCTTGTATTTCAATTTAAATTCACTCATTGAGATGCATGACTGCTTTTTTTGGTCACACAGTATGTCTATGAGTTCATGTGACACCTGAAGCTTATAAAGTAACACTTTCTAAACTGCTGTGACATTCATCTGTTTCATGAGTTCAAACAACCTCTGTTCATACAATTACTCACATATTGAAATACAATTACTCACAAAAAGCACATCAAGAAGTCAGGAAGAGACCAGACTGATTTCTAGTTTAGCAAATCAGTTGGCAGTGGAACTTTTTTCTTTTCAGCTGTCCAAATCAGGTGCTCTCAACTTTGCTACATACCCCGAGTCACATGTCATGAGACAAATCAACCTTTCTGAGATTATATATAGGTATAACTGAGACATGTTGCCTTCTGCTCAGACTTTGGACCCTAAGAACAAGGAACAAATGCTCTAAAACATCCCATCTAGATCTATTGAAGTCTCATTTATCAGAATCTATGCCCATTGAAGCAAATTTTCTGAAGCGTATGAAAATCTACAAATTAAGATCCATTGTCTCTGAACAAGTTTTTTAGAAATCCTTGCTTTCTTAGTTTGTGTAATCACTATTTCTTTCAGAGCACAAAGAATAATTAATTCAAATTCCAGTGCCTGCTGATGCTGGAGGACCAGCACTTCTTCAGGTATCTTTCCATCCTGTTGTTAATTTTGCATTATGCATCAAGTTTTAGACTGATCCTTCATTACCACACCCTTCTCACTGCCACCTATACACATGGGTAGTAGGTGTAAAATAGTTCTGAAGCATAGAAATTGTCCTTCTATCATCACACTCCATCCTCTTCCCACCAGCACTGGATGCAAACCACCATGCAAATAATTAACACGCTTACCTCCCTTTGGGTTGACTGATAAAATGGAATCAGACAAATGAAATTTTGGTCCCCACTGATCTTTGAGTACTGCGTTATGACAGGGTGTGATGTGACATGTCAGATAATGTATCGTGTCACACTCCCTGTCTATTTGATGCCATTTAATGTAATGCATCCTGGCATGCCATGATGGGATGACACAAAATGAGAAAGAAGCTAAACTGGAAATACCAATTACCCACTCTTAACCCTGAGGCAGCAGGGGGAAAATATGCCTGCGTCTGGGTGACCCTTGCTCTGCTTATTGCCTAAGCTTCATAATTCAGGGAGTTTGTTTCGGGTACTCCTCCAGTCTGAGGTCATTACTAAACACTCAGATGGCCAAAGTGTCTGTAACCCTCCACTTCATCGGAAATCTAGGAAAAGCAGCAGAGAAATCAACTGAAAAAAAAATATAAATCGCTGTTCCCAGAGTGTCAAGTTGAGCTGATATTTTGTGTCTAATGAGCTGCAAAGCCACAGGGTATAAGGAATAAAGAAAAGGCAGGAGAGAGCAAGGAGAAGGGAGACTGTGTTGGCAGGGAGGCTGAGCCAAAGATCAGGCTTTCATCCAAAGGCTGCATGGACAAACAGGGTCGAGGCTTGTGAGCTGTCTGGCAGAGTGTAAACAAGCAGAACATAAGAATAATGCACGCTGTTCTGCTGCAGGTCAGCCCTGGGAGAAGGTTACTCTCCCAGCCTACCCTGAGAAATTCACTGTCACCTTTCTCTCCATCTGAAGTCACTACTCCTCTGATCTACCAACCAATCTGTTTGGGTAATTGCTGCCAAAACTGGTCCAGTCAAATGATCCAGGACAAAGCATAGCCTCCTGTTTGACCTCTTGAGCACTGAATGAGGGCACAATTTCATACGTGGGTGTGTTGGCAGACTGGAAGGAAAGCTAACCACCCAGTCAAGAGGCAGGGGGGATCCCACGGGATCCCATATCTCTCAGCTGCACCAGAACAACATATGTGGCTGGCATGAACAAAAGTGCCCAAAATACTCCTGGTTACTGGCACAGACATGGTGATGCAGCATCATGGTTTCAAGACAGCTGAGCTTGATACCACACACAAGGCAGAAGTCAGCAAGGTTTCAGCAGTTTTCCTTCTCAAAATCACCTTCCAGCTTCATATCTTCTTGCATCCCCACCACATATTTCTAAAAGCAACCATTGCCATCCACATGTCTAGATCCCAAATTCCAAGTACATCATACCAGGAATGAGTTCAGATCAAGGATACCCCTTCCACTAGATCTAAATCTAGTTTACCCCGTTTCCACTCATCAGTCTGTATGAGGCTGTGCTCTCCAAATACTCCTCTGACTATCTCAATGGCCAGTCTTTTCGCATCACAGCATTTTTTTTTCCCCATAACTAGCTTCTGGGAAACAATATCTGTGCAGTTCCACTACCTGTGTCTTCAAGTACGTGTCAGTGTGAATATCTATGTATGGTTGCATGTGTCTTGCCATTATTTGCTCATCGCTTTCTCAAAAGCCATTATGATGGTTGGCTGAAGACACTTAATTCTTCAGATTTTTTAATGAGAATAAAGGAAGTCAAACATGTTGGTGTGATGCAAAGCACTTGACATACAAACCCTGCCCTTGACATGTACTTTGCTGAAACCTCTAAAGGAAAATCTGTATTTGTAAGTTTATTCATAATACTCTTTTTGAAAAACAAAAAACAAACCACCACAATTCAAACCAAAATTATACCTTCATGAATAATGTCATAAAGATATGAGACTTGCATTCAGATATCTGTCAGAGGCTGACTCGGTCTGTTCCCACACGGGCTTGCAGCACTCTGGAAACAAACTGCTTAATGGTATATTTTTATTAATTACTTCCATGGCTGAAGAAACATTATCCTAGCTATAGAAAAATGTTTTAGTGATATTGTGAGAAAGATGGAGAAATGCTCCAGAGTGCTTTCTGTTAGAAGTGACAACAAGCACATCTTGTTATATCATTTAGCAGCTGGCAACTACAAATACGATATGGTGGATCATAACTACATTGGACTTCCATATGGACTAACAAATCCCACGTTATTCACAGCCAAGCAAAACTGGGAGATTCCTTATGGCAAAGCTGAAGGAAACACAGATTTACCAAAAGATTAATTTATTTTGTTGGGCTGTATACTGTAGTTATTATCTACTTTATTTTAACTTCTTTTTTAAACTAAGTTCCCTGTTTGTAAAAGAGAATAAACCTAGCCAGCTTCCAACAGAGTGGCAAAACTGAACGAATTGCAAAATCATACCGTGTAATTGCTAGAAGAAAAGTGCTAAAATGATGCAATCAAATTCCAACCGGATGGAATACCAAAAAAAAACCCAAAAAATCAGACATTTGAAACTGTTGCACCAAATCAATGTGGCAACTGCAGGATTTAAGACGAAATCTCTGTGTCAGGTCCTGAACAAATGATTGTGAGCAGGAATCTGGACATGAAACACTCTCAGTTCAGACAGAGACACAGACTAAGCCCTGTGAGTGACACAGCTCAAAGCTGAAGGATTTTTCAGACCTAGTGATGACGGGGTTTTTTTGAAACACAATGTATTCAACACTTGTTCAGTCTTTGAGACAGTCCTACACAGAAGCAAAGTACATTTAGGACTGCAATGGAGGCTAATAGAGGAATGAGCTTCCTAGAGACAACAGATTGGGCAGCCATGGGGTAATCAGCAAAACCCTGTTTCTCCCAAAGCAAAGCACATAACGTTGAGCTGGTCCTGCTGGCCTCCAGTAAGCCACATCTCTGCACCAAGTAAATAACCTCATTCAACACTGCCCTATTTCTGTAGCCCACCTCTGACAAATGCCAACATAGCCCTAGCAATCATCAGTGCAGCATGCTTTTCTGTTAAAATGTGTGTATATGTTAGAAATGTGGATATATTGACATATATGCACATGAACAATTCCCTATAAATAGAATAAATAGGTGAAACAAGCCTCCTCTACCTTCCAATGCATGTTTAATATATTTATGAGTATTTCTAGTTCATTTTTCCTTTTGACTCCAGACCTGCATGTGTTGTGATTCCCCTACAGTTTAAGTAGAACACACTTGTGTTCAATACTTAAATTTCATGCTTTATAAGCTGTACAAAATACTGTTAAACTTTAAAGGACAGCCACTATAAGAACAAGAACAGTCATAGAGATTCCACAGGAGCCTCTCAATTGCCTTAATTTTTATTTTATTGCAGTAAAACTTTGCATGTTTGAGTCATTCCATTCTCATCAAATTGGTAAGCGCAGGTAAACAAAATGCTTAAACAGTTTGGATAGTGATCAGAATCTCAGTCCTGACGATGACTATATTTTTGATGTTAGAGAAGTGTTGGTGTGATATGAAACTAAAGCTCTACCATTCAAAGCATAAAAGCAAAGTAATTTGTTGGTTTGTTAAGGAACCTGTGAGCATCATAATATCCTGGCAATTACTGATTATGAGCATATTTTCCCTTGAAAACTCTTTCCTTTATCGTTCAGGACTTGATAGGTTGACATAGAAAAGTTTCATCAACAACCAGCTTGAAAAACTACACTTAACTCTGTAGTAACTTTGCCCACAAAAGTTAGACTGAACTTTGCTCACAGGGTAATCGTGTGCATTTAGTGGGAAGGAGATGCTAAACACAGTCTCAATATATGTGGCCAGAATGGCTCTTACCAAAGCATGACACCTGCATTCTTGTTAGCACTGCTGCTGGGGCTTCAGCAGAAGGGAACATACAAGTTAGTGTGGAAGAGCCATTTCAAAGGCCTTTTCCAGTCTGTAGTTCAGTGTCACTAATCCAATACCGCTTCCAAGTCTTTTGTTGGTAGAACATTTTGGAAAGGCTTGGATTACTTTAAAACCAATTAATATTCCCCTTGGTTTAAATCAGGAGCACCATGTAGAAAATGTTATGTCACCCATACATCAAACACTATAGCTGAAAGCTTCTAAGACACTTGGTTTGAAAAATCTAATCCCAAGTTTATATTTATTTCTAACAGCTTGACTCCTTAAATAAATAAGATTTAGGATAACAATATTTTCTGTCAAACAGTCCTTCACCCATAGCTTGAACATGTCAATCTGCATCAATTGAATGTGGCAAAGGAACAGCAACTTCAGGGATGCTGCATTCCTACAATTTTTCAGGGTATAGGTAGCCGAGTAGGGGAGCAAGACTTACTAATGACAGCAAGATCAATGTGCAGCAATTTATTTTAGATACCAGGAATCCACAGAAATGGTACCTCTCATGCCTTCCAATGGACAAACACATTAGAAACTAGATTTCTGAAGTTCTACTGCTCATAATGCTTCCCTCCCTCCATCAAGCAGTAGACAATACTGAGAAAGATTAAGAGGCAACGCTCTTTTTTTGTTAACCCAAAGCAGAACATCTCCCTTTTCAATTGAATTTTATAAATAGAGGAAAAACAAGATCAAGATTATAAGGATCTTACTCAAAATGACAAGCAGCTCTTAAGACATGACTTTACATGACATTGCAGCTATCATTCATGCCTGACTGAAGGAAATAATGCATCCCCTGAAATAAGGTATTACTCGATATTCAATCAAGTATCAGGTACTGACCCATAAACTATCACATCACCATCCTGAGGTTTATATGGGCATAAATTTAAAGTAGTTCTAAATGAAGTCTTGAGCACTGTAGCCATCAGACTTGATAATTCCTGTATGGAGTGCTATTACTTCCAGATGAACTGCAGCCTACCTTTAGAGGTATTTTTATTTCAGAACTGTAAATAACCAGTCTTTATCTAACTAATTATCACTTCAAGAATAAATAATACAATTTAAATTAAGAAGTAATAGATGCAAAGTACTATTATTCAAGGCAAGATTTCTATAAGTAACTGCACCTGAATGATTAGCACCATCTCTGGTCCTCAGGGTTTCAACAGACAGGTATATATAGGGGTACATGTATAACCCTCTAACCCTGTTGTGCAAAATCAGTGACTTAAGCAATACACTGGTGGAAATCCAGGGAACTCTGGGAAGAATGATGAAGAAGAACTTTCAATACTTTGATAAGATTCCCTAACTATAGTCTCCTAAGAGGATGATCTTCCTTACACTCACAAGGGGTTTGGGGAAGCTAGATTACTCCAATACTCCTCATACAGACTTCTTTGATGACAGGTTTTGTTGTTGGATTGTTGTTTTTACTTTTACTGCAACATTGGAAGCCAGTCTGGGAAAAGATTTTGTAATATTCCAGGAAGAAATGCAAGAAGTGAGGAGTCCTCCTCCTTTCATCCCTCACAAAGCAGCTCACAAATCATATCACAGAGGATTAAGCCCTCGAGTCCTGTGGACCTCTGGTCAGCCTTGGTGGGCACATTCACAGCTAAATGCCATCTCTTTCAGCTCACCTATGACCTTCTCCTACACAGAGATTTTGGCAACATTTTGAGAAGTCAGCAAAAATATTCTGCTTCTTGACTCTGACATAAAATGCAATCAGAGTATGCCAGGAAAAGCCCAGAAAAAATAGCTGAGAGTAACCATGACTTAGTGGAGCATGTCTACAAATCCAAACTGATCAGACATGCAGTTTCCCTCCCTTTTGGAAGGAACTTGCAGAAGAAAAATTAGTGAGAGAGAAAGTGACTGAAAGTTTTCCTATACAATGGCCCTCCTGATATACTTAGGGGGAAAAAAACAGATAGGAGTAGAAGGAGTCTCTGGAGCACACAGAGTTCAGGTGTGAAAGGAGGAAAAAAATCCAACATAAAACCCCCTTTGTTTTAAAACAATCCTTTCAGCATGAGCTAAGCACTAGTTAGGCACTTTGTTCTATTTATTATTTCTACAACAGTAGGACAGAGAGGTCTCCAAGAACAAGGTCCTTTCTGTTAGGTTTCTCACACAAGCATTGTAAGAGATACTACCTGTCAAAAGGCCTTTCTAAATAGACATGACAAATATGGGGAGAAAGCAAGCAGCATAATTTTCTGCATGAGAAACTGAAGAGAAATTAAAAAACATGCCCAAAGACATTGAAAAAATCACTAGCAAGGCACTGATGTGATCCCAGCTCCTTTGTCACAGTCATGAGTAGATGACTACTGATACAGTAATCATCTAACCTAAAACATTAACCTCATGTTAACCCTCCCTGACTACAGCTCACTCTCTTGCTCAGACCTTTAATGCCTGTAAAAATGGAAGGTAAACAAACGAAAGTACATTCCAGAGCACTTAAAAAAATTTGCTTTTTTTTTTAAAATTATGAACAATTGCAAAAAAAATTAGGAGAAGCTGCCACTTAGTTTTAAAACCCACTTAAGCATATTCTCAGATACTTTCTTAATTCCTGCTCCTAAGATCCCTGATTTCCTTTGACTCTGGGCTCTTTAGGTGCTCACCAAATATTCCGGTTTGCTTGTGTTACTCCAAACACTTCTGTCCCTTACTTAAAATCTGAGGGATCTGTCCACCTTTTTCAGATGACTAGTGACAGTGCAGTGACTGGACTGTCTGGTCTGAGGAAAACAAGCAGAATTGCACCCTTGATATACACTTTTCAAAAGGCAGTAAGAGATCACAATGAGGACAGTCAAACATTGGAACAGGCTGCTCAGAGAGACTGTGCTCTCTCCATCCTTGGAGGTTTTGAAAACCCACTGGCATAAAGCTCTGAGCAACATGCTCTGATCTCATAGCTGACTCTTCTTTGAGTAGGAGGTTGGGCAAGAAACTTCTTAAGGTCCCTTCCAACCTGGATTTATCCCATGATCTCATGATCTTACTGTGTGAGACAGATTCTCAGCTCTATGGCAAGTGGATTCTTATTTTAAGGATGCACCAAATTCTGCATTAAGATTTAGCTTGAGCTATGTCTCCCTAGAAGAAACAGAAATGAAAGTAACTCTCCTGTCTACATGAATTTGATATTAAACACAAAAAAGTCATCTGCATTATTGATACCAGTAGTGGTGTTTAAAACAGCAGTCAGGTAGGCTAATCACTTTCTAACATTGATCTCAAGTGTATAATTCTCAGTAGGAAATTTGATAGCAGTGTGATAAATGAGTTGTTACCTGATTTCCTGGCCCATCCTGGATCTTGTGCCCTCCTTCATGTCTACCTGCTGTATCAACTCACACCATCCAGCAGAGCCACTTGAAGCATCACAAAGCTCTAAGCACGTAGGCATGCATGCAGGTGTCAGATGAAATATGTTGGGTTTCCTGCACAAACTTGATGAACTGCAAAACACATGGGCAGTAGAGGCCCAGATGCATCTTTTCAGTAAGCAGTCAGGGCCGGGCAAGGCAATAGACCACAAACCCATAGCAGAAGATACCTTATATATATTCTTCTAGGGCAGTCAGCCTATATGGTTATAGCTCTATAAGTTTTATAAAACACCTATTATAAAGCATCTTGAATTTTGACTAGGGTCATTCATTAATATTCAACAGTCCCAAGAGCAGGTAACAGTTCCTAATCAGCAGAATTCTTTCTCCTTGCTTGTTACTGGAAATTTACATGTTATATTTGTTCAGATGTAGCATATTATTTGCCTCTGAAAACTTTAAATCAGTTGTGACCATCATCCCAAAATGATATGCACCAGTCATATGGAATGTTTGATTGATGAAGTGTTTGCTGGGTGATGTACTATGAGCTCTGCCACAAGAGTTTATTGCATAGACTCTGGTTGGATTCGTTACTTACACTGTAGGTGAACAACTTCAAAGTTGACTCAACATCTATACATAGAACTCTGATTTCAGTTTGCTGAAATGTGAAACTATCATACTTTCCACTGGCACAGTTTAGTCTGATGCTGCTGTATAATCATTCTGCAGCACATTAAAAGAGAGAACAAGGGCTACCACTGCGACAACCTTGACGTTATACCACTTCACAGAAGCCAGTAGCCCTATCGGGTACTAATATCACCAAGGGATTGGTGCACACAGCTGAGAAACAGTGCCTTCATTAGTTATCAGTGATCAGCTGAATTGTGGAGACTGTCCATATGATTGCTTATCTCCAGATATGTGGAAATATAATGTAACTTTAATGTTCTTTATCAAAGTTCAAGATAAGAGGCTTGACTTCATCATCAGGTCAAGAGCATGTGCTCTGAGGGTTGTGGAGAGCTACAGCAGCCCAGCTCCTACGCTTCAGGGGGTTCAATTGCCCTGTCTATATTACATGTTTGAGTCCTATGTAAGTTTGATTTAAGCTGCTTGATCCCATTGCCTGAGACCCCTGGGCAACGCGAGGATCTAGCTCTCCACAACTCCCAGCGTACCTATGCAAAAATACAAACACCAGCTTTGATTTTATAGGGAAAGTAAAGGAACATAGAAACATCAAGATATTTCAAGAAAAACCTGTGACATCCCAAGAAAATCAGGTCGTGCAACTGTTAAAAGCTAATGACAATCCACAGTCAAAGGTCTGCAAAAAGTGTAACAGCAATTAGAGTCACCACTCTTTCTGTTCCCCTGAGCATCAGAAAACACATCAGATACGCAGCAACAGTTATGTAATAGGAAGCAATAATTTCCGGCAATTTCCACATCAGCATATTATATAATGAACACATTGATGTGGAACTGACCAACGACCAAGCCGCAGAAGGATGTAACATTGGCAAGTAGATTTATAACCCTTAAAAAAAAAAAAAAAAAGAAAGCGGAAGAAAGAAAAAAGGTGTTAGTTCCAATACCATCCGTTTTCAACTAGAAATCTTCCAGGCACTCAGCAAACATTGTGCAATGTAGTTCTACAAAGCTCCAAGAAGGACAGTGAATGGGTACAAGTGTCCTTATTTCATATCTGTATAAAGTAAGGGGAGGTTGAGATGTTGTAAGGTACTGGAATGAGACTGCAGGAGTTTGGATTTCTGTGCCAGTCCCACCAGAAATACCCAATATGACATTAGGAAAGCTACTTAGGCCAAAATTCAAAGTTATTTTTAAAAGTTCGGTTACCCAAATGTTTATTTATCTACACATATATATTTATCTACAAATAGATCTTCAAATGTTCCCTAGCTGGAGTTTATTGATTTTATGGGATGTTAGTGTAAAATCTTTCCAGGAATATTTGGAGAAAAAAAATCTCTGGCACCTCCTGAATCTGGCACTGGTGATTAGCCCCAGGGATTACACATATGCTTCATGTTATACACATGCCAGTCTGAGGTTTTGCTAGGCTTGTGCTAAGATTTCTCTTTGTAAACTGGAGTTGTTAATATTGTTTGTTTAGGACCTAAGCTTTTTGGAGCAAGGACAGTCAATAACCTACATGTTTATTCCATGCCTAAAACACACTCACAAAGGAATAACAATGCTATAAACAATTACTAATAATGTTGTAACAAGAGACAATATTAAAAAGGCAAGTCCTTCTTAATCTTTAAAGGGGCAAACTCAACTTAACTATGCTTATTCTCCAGTTCAAGTCATCACAACTTTTGCAAGGTGAAAGAAGGCCTGATTCAAAGAAGGGTTAAGGTTCATATATGGACCCTTATCTCTTTGAGATAGGAACACTTCCCAGGACAGGCCATAGGAAGCCACAGTCTTTGTAGCATCAATTGTGCATAAAGTACAGCTTACTGTGACTGAAAAACAAATGCAAAAGTCCTCGTCCTCCTTCTAGGAAAATCAATGGAAACTTTACACTAATGCCAGCAAGAAACCACCTGTGGCCAAAGTAAAATATTATTAGCCATGTGAGGTTTTTTTCCAGAAGTGATGTCTACAGTCCAGGGCATGATGAACAAAAATATCAGCATATTAGTATTCATTCTGAAATTACAGCATTGGGTTTGACAAGTGACAGACTGAACACAACAAATCTTTGATTGTGGCAGGCAGTTTCCTTTCAGAGTCTCAAAGATTATACAGACTAGGAGAGAACTATTTTTATATTCAGTCTGCAGAGTCAGGACTCCAGGGACATTGTTTTGTTTTACTTTAAAGTCTTTGGAACATTAAATTTTACAGACATAGATTCACATCTGCTTCCAAACTTCTAAGACAGTCACAGGTGATCTGACCTCTTTTCAGCCTCATTAGACTTACCAAATAATTGTAAGCAAACAATCAGACCCCTCTGAAGGAGAAAAGCAACCAGACTGTGCAAGTAGGATGCATTCTTAATTGTCACATCCATGCACCACTGAGTATTTCTTGCGCTCATTGCTGCTACTTGATTTAACGCAGCAGTCTGTACTTCTCCCTGTGTCTGATAGTAACGTGACAAGGGATTTTAAAATGTATGCGTCTGGGAAACATAATAAAGTAAAAATACTGGGGAGAAAGCAAGGGACCGGCTGTATATTTATAGTAGGTTTTGTATAAGCTGTGCCAAATCACAGTTCTACCAAAGTTTGAAGTTGGGGAGAACTTGTTGCAAAAGGAGATTTGGATAAAAGTACATGACTAAGCAGTAACAGAACCTGTGAATGCTTAGACCCACGGAAAATCATAGAATGGTTTGGGTTGGAAGGGACCTTTAAAGGTCATTTAGTCCTACCTGCCTGGCCTGAACAGGGACACTTCCACTGGATTAGGTTGCTCAAAGAGCTGTCCAACCTGACCTTGAACACTTACAGGGAAATCAAGTCTAAGTGTCTCAAATAGGGAACTTAAAATGGAGGAATACAAAAACTGAAACTCCTCGAAGACAAACACAGATAGTTTGTTGCTTGAGACTTGACATAGCCACAAAGATTTGCACAAAGAGGTGAAATCCAGGGCTCTGTAAGTGTTCCCAATTTAAACCAGTAATGTTTCTACACTCACGTTCCACTCCCATGTCATACACAGCTCAGGAGGTCATAGCAAAGGCAGTACTGTATCAGTTCTTGGTTTTTTTCTAATCTCCAAAGCATCCATCACACTCCTGGAAGGAACAAGAAGGAGCCTGAAGGAGAGGAGACACCTGAGCAGTCAGGATGCACTGTGTGAAAGGAAGTCTTGGCCGTGCCTCTCCTCTCACTGTGACTCATGCCCATATTGACCAAGGGAAGAATCTTCTCAAGTTATTTCAGTTCTCCAGAATTCCTTCTCCTGGGGAGACTTTGCCATCAGCTCATTAAGCAGACTCTGGTGGCAGTGCCTAAACAAAATGTTTAGTGTGCCATAGTACTAAATTATCTTTCTGCAGGCATACGGGTTGATTTATAAAGAGTCTTTACAGTGGGCTCACACTTTAGAAGCGGTCCAAAGGGAAAAGACCAGAGTGTGTTTTGTGGGAACCGAAGGTACAGGGAATACTCTGGGAAAATCTAATTACACTCACGTGTTACATTAATCCTAAGTGTTTCGAGGTCTCTCTAGAAAATTAAGAAAGCTCAGCTATTTAAGGATCAAATGTGCCTTTAACTTTTCCCCCATGTAGCTTATGAAGAGTGTTGATTACCCACAAAACTGGTGGAACAAAACCGCATCAGTGGTCATTTAATTTCTGCCCCCAGACACACTGCAGTGGTTGAAGGAGTTCAGTTTTCAGTCAAGTCACATCAAGGTCTCTGCTGAAAACACAAGCAAGGTTGCTAAATGTAGCTTCACAGTACTGGTGTACCCTAAGATGAAAATATGTGTGATGGCTGAAAAGTGAGCAAAGTCCACCCATCTCATTCCACTTTTATTTCTACTTTCCAAGGGAAAATTTGACCACTGCCTGAAAGGACCCAGTGCAGGCTGGAAATGAATGATATCTATCCAATTCTAACCCCTGTGTCAGCTTGCTCAGGAATCACCTATGAGATGGCAGGGTCATCTCTGCACTCATGGACACCAACATCAACCAGGAACAGTGCTCCAGGAGGACCAGCAGTCCTGTGTTGCAAGAGAGAACAGAAACCTGAGCCATTTGGGGTCATTGTAACAAAGCTCTGGAATGCCCTGGGGTGTACATCACCGCATATCTCAAAATTTACTTCAGCTCTCATCAGCATAAAGAAGGTTAACCGTAAAACTCTGGGCAGCCCACACCCAGCACTTTTGAGTTTCAACAACTTCTACCCTGGAGCAGTAAGAGGAAAGAAAGGGCTTTCTCTATTTCACATGGATGGGGAAATGTGGAACATTTAATACGGTGCAAGATCTTGTGTCCTATCTTGGATAGCAGCCAGAAGCTGGAGTCTGAGAAGAAGGCAGGAGAACCAAGCTGGTCCATGGATGTGGACTAACTAGCTGCCTGCAGACCGCACGGTCCTCTGCTTTCTAACAGCAACTGCACCGCAAATCAAAACCTGTCCTGTGTGCCTAGAGCTGCACGAGTCATTCTTGAGTCAACTCCACCTTTTTTATTGATGTTATTTCTAATTCTTCAAGGGATTTGAAGCAGAGTTAACCATGTATTTTATTTTGTCTTTTTCAAAGAAAAAGGTCCAAATAACACTGAAGTCAAAAGGATTTTTCAGCCCTTGATGGGATCCAGACAGCAAGCAACAGAAAAAGTCTTTATTTCAGGGGAGACCTAGCAGACACTCACTGACAGTGATCAATGGGTCCTGAAGCAGAGAAGGGGGAAGATCGGGAACACCGATCTCATTTGGCATGCAGACAGCATCTCTGGTTCTCCACATGTCCAGCTCAGTGGCAGAGCGATGAGTAAAGGTCACCCTGGTGACCCCAGTCTGGGAAATGTCCCCATATGGTGCACTGACACTCAGACCTGTACAATGAGCTGTCAGAGGAGAAAAGACTGGACACTTCTTCACATTCAAATTGCACTGTCAAAAACTTCAGACAGAAACATGTAATTTCAGTCCTAAATCACACTGCTCAGCACAGATTGAAAAAAGATGGTGTTTGGAGGGTTTTTTGGGGTCTTCTTTTAGTAAAACAGCAAGGAACTCTATAGCAATTCCCCCATGAAAAAAAAAAAAAAAAAAAATTCAGAGCTGATAAAGTAAGATTAATTGGGTGAGATTATGTAGAAGTATAGCATCATTTATAAAGATTACTCTTAATAACTACAGAATTACTTCAAGAATGTGATCCTTAATAGGGGTTGCTGAAATCATCCTGGAGAAATCAATAACAATACAAATTTCAATTTTTCAGTCACATAGCATAGCCAACAAAACACTACAGACACTCAAATGTCTCTCCTTGGCCACTGGAGAAGGCTCCAATGAATCCCTCAGTGGAAGCCATTCATGATCTTTCGATCTGGTAAACCAGGCCTGAGAGAGACCCCAAAGATTTTGCAGCCGGTGTGCAGCCAGTCTGAGCACCAGAGAGTGAGGCTTTGTGCTCCAGACTCTGCATTCCCCATTCAGTCCCTGATGCCACAGATAGTACAAATCCCACAGAGCTCAGCCTTGACAAACTGGACCCCCTCTTGGCGCCATCACTACACTCTTCCTCCAGCCCCCATGTCATTTCCACCACCAGATACGCCATTACCTGAGTATCTTTGATACCCATGAAACACTTCTGCAAAAGGGGAGTTGGGCACATGCCTAAGTGTCCTCTGTCCTGGATCCTTTCAAAACACTTTTACTGTTACTAATCACTGCCACTGTGATCAATGGCTGAGCTCAGGTGCTGGTGAAAGAATTGTACTGAGAGCCACGCAGATGCTCAACACAGACCTTCTGCACATCTCCTTGGCTAGACACGGGGAGGAGTACGTAGTCCTCTGGTGGCATTGTCCCTTTTTCTGATACTCCAGGCACGGAGACAGTCCTTGCTGCGTCACCTCACAACATGATCTGTGGTGGATCACACTGCTGTTCATAATATTTCCTGTCCTAGAAGGTATATGCATGGTGGATGGGGCTTTGAGATTTCACAGTGAGACAGTGCTGGCAGGGAGAGGAGCAATTCAGGGTACTTGGAAAATTCAGACTCCTCCCTCTGGATGTACCAAAAGGACCATGAAAAACCCTCTGGGTAAGCAGAATTTAAAGACATACCTACTGCCCATTTCTTCTGGGGAAGCTAGATCCAGCTTGAATTCCTGCCCAGCAGACACAAGCATGGCAGAAGCAGTGTCTCCACCTCCCTCAGGCTGGAGCAGAGCTGCACTCTTGGTGGTGCCAGCCAGGACATTTCTGCTGTGGAAGAGGAACTCATAGTACATTGCACCTGGGAAGGGCTAAGGTTGAGCAGCAGCTACCAGCCTCCCATACACAGGTACCTAAAATATCCTCTAAAATGTGACTAACTTGCGTCAAACCCAACTGCTGGCACACAAGGGAGAACAGGGTCCCTTCTGTGCCTTTCTAAAT
Organism: Strix aluco; assembly: GCF_031877795.1. NCBI lineage: Eukaryota > Metazoa > Chordata > Aves > Strigiformes > Strigidae > Strix > Strix aluco. The sequence goes on along the minus strand of NC_133931.1, from coordinate 10,347,794 downwards.
GACTAGCAAAGGCTCTCTGCAAGCTGGCCCACAGCACCCTCCCTGGAAGAGCAGGCTGAAGCTGCTTTCCCTACATGTTCACTCTTCATTATGATTAACTCCTCCGTCACAGAGAGGGACACAAACATCCATCTCCGCTTGGCCAACTGGAATCACTGGCCAGCACACCCCATGCCATTTATCACTGGCACTTACGTGGGAGAGGATGACAGCAGGTATCATTTGTGTCAGCGTCACTGCGTGAGCCGACTGATTAATTAAAACCACAGGGACCCCAGGCTGCCAGGAGGGTAAGGAGAAGCAGAAGGGATCGTTTGTTAGCTCTCCCTTAGCACTTGATGTCTCCTTCAAAGGGCCTTTGAGTAGAACCACACAAATCCCACAGCACCTTTGGGCCATGGAGATGGGAAGGGTGATCTCCCCAGGGAATGACTCTTGGGGGTCACTGTTGGTGGAGGTCCAAATGACAGGAGGGGACATGAGGTCTCCACGGACTCACCCCATCTCCTGCAAGCTTGTTTTTAAACATGCTGCTTTAAAAGAAGAGATAGAAAGGAGAAATAATCCCAGCAAACACTGAGTTAATTAAACAATTGCCCCACATCCTGCAAACCAGGAATCTCTATTATTCATGGACCAGAGCTGATGGGTGCAATACCATTTCTTTTTGTTCTCACATTACAATTGCATCCATCCAGTTTCACCAGCCCTCACATGACCCTCAGCTCAACCAGTTCCAGTAATTCTGGACAGATACTGATGTGAGACCAACACCAGACTCTGTCATGCAAGTCCCCAAGCCGTTATAGAAGAGCTGTAATGACAGACCCCAAAGTGCTTCTTGCCCATTTTCAGCTAGGCTGGGTTTTATAACTGCATGAACCTCAGTGACATGATATGCCACATAAGGATTGCCCCAGGGAAAGAAGTCATTCGGGTATGAGGTAGATCTGACTCACAAGGGATGAGGCTACACATTGCACTGTAACAGCCATTTGGGATTGCCATCCATGCCTGGCACAGAGATGCTGACCTACCTCCTACAGCACTGTCGTTGCACATTCACCCACAGCCAGGCAGGTTTCCTCACTGCTCTGGGAAAAAAACTCTTCCTGATCCTGATTGCTGCCCAAAACTCTTTCCCATACTTTGAGACTGGGATGTAGAAGATGCATATCACTGTGGAGAGACATCAGCCAGGACCCTGATACTTTTCAACACTTGCTTATGTCTTGCTGGAGCAAAGGGCACTGGTTTCTCTATTATGTATGTGCAATCAAAATAAAGAAATTTCCTGAACTTTTAGCACCCTAGAAGTATTGCCTATTTCCCAGACTCAGAATAGCCAGTTGGCACAGTTTAAGGTGGCTTGCACTCAGATTTTTAGCCTGCCAAGTAACGTTATTTCAGCACTGCAGCACTCACTCCTTAGCAGTTGTTCACACCCCCTGCCCTAGTCTTACATCACGCAAAGCTAGAAGGAGCCTAAAGGAAAAGATTTAAGGCATTTTTGCCGAAGACTGAATGTGAATCTTTCATTGGATTGTCCAAGAGGAAAATACAGTTTTTCATGTTGTCAAACACGCTTGCTAACCCCTGATCAGTTTTCTAGGGCATTCCCACTGAGAGCTCAGGAAAGAGTTAGGAAGGGAGCAGCCAAGTGGGTAAATTCCCTCTGCTCTCCAGGAACAGCGCTGGGGACACCATGGTCAGTGTCAGGATGAAAGGCCAACATCTGAGCTCACTGAAGAGCATTTATCTGCATGTATTCCCCATACCTGCAACTCTCAGCCCTGTGAGTTTAAAGGATAAGATGACTCCCAGCTTGGTTACCCTGCAGGGAAAAGGGTAGTATGGGGTTAATGCACCAAAGCTGCCCCATCAGTCAGGAGGGCCAGCAGAGCTCACCCCTAAACCAGGGTGGGCATTAGCTCCCTGAAGTCTTGTGCAGCCTCATGTACCAGATGTTACACACTGATCATTAGCCTCAGCTCAGTAAGGATTCCCATCATTTCTAGGAGCAAATATCAGGGAGTTCATCCCAAAGTACCATGTCCCACCTGCTGACTCTGACTGAGGAGAGAAGGCTGAAACAGCCAGAGGCTGAGGCACCACAGATGCAGATCAGGGGACACCCCATAACTTGCATCTAAAGCCATAAATTTAACATCTGCATATCCTGTTGCAAACTAGAATTAAAGCTGAAGGAAAAAACTTAGCAGCCATCAAAACAGAGCAGCAGGAGAGATGATTTGCTGCACCTCCTCCATTGTCCCTGGGCAGCAGACAGGTTCTTGTGTGCCTGGAGAGAAGGCAAAGACCTCCAGGCCGCTCCATCCAGCACAGCCTTGCACAGGGGCCAACAGAGGGGCTGACAGCAGCAAAAACACAGATGGGATTTGGATAGTCTGCACAGGGCAGTGGGGTTTTCAGTCAAACACAGGGTTAAACACACACAGATGCAGAGTGCTCTCCTCTCCCCAGTCACCTCTCTCCTGTCTGGAAGACAGATCCTCTCCTATGTCTTTTTCTGGTCCCCAACAGTGGGGTGGACACCCTTCCTATTCCCACCGCTTTGCAAAGCTCGGGTCATCTTCTGTGTACTTGCCGCCTCCCCAGGGAGCTGATGAAACCAGCCCCGACTGCGCCTTCCCATCCCACAGCCTTTGCTGCCATCTACAGCCCCACGACTCCCCGGGGGGGAAGGGATGAGGACTGATGTGGGGTGCACACCCCACGGGAACCCTCCCGAGAGCCATGGCAATTGCTGGCCTCTGCCTGTCTCCCCTGCAGAGATCCCCATGGCCAGCTGAATAATGCATGGACAGTAATTTAGTTCAGGCAATTCGCCCTTTTTTGTCTGCAGGTTTAATCATTGGGAGATAAATCGCCCACATCTCTAGCTTCCCGGACGAGGAATCGTTAGGGGCCAGACCTGCGATTTATTATATTTTGGCAGAGAGAAGATTTAACCACTCTGGCATGGGGCGAAGAAGGAAGGAGCTCTTACAAAGACCACAAATTAATGTTGTTAAATATTTACCTCTAATCTCATGCATTCATAGGTGAAATGATTGTGGTTATTTGAGAAACAAGGAAAAAGTAATGCAGTGGGAACCTGCACGAGACCCTGCACGGTCAAGAACAGGCACCCTCCATCATACTCCAAATTCCTTAATGCTGAAAATGAGTGTGTTCCCACACCATCCTACCTTCCCTCAGTACACAGAAGCATCTTGTCACAGCACCACCCCAATATAAAAATAACAAGAAACATTAACTCCTATAGAAAGCACTTTCTCCATAGGTCTCCATGTCTTCCAGGGTGGCAGCAAATATCAGTTTACCTGGGTACAAAAGGGCAGGAGTCTCTTTAGAGGACTCCAAGGATTAAACTGCAGGCTGGACTTCAGCTCTGCAGTAACAATATCCATGCAGAGGTGAGCCTCCTGCTGATGTACTGGGAGATACATGCTCCCATCTCTCTTGATATGCACAGGCATAAATGGCAAAATTAGAAAATTAAGCTTAATGTAAGACTAATTTTTACATAATAAGTAATATTCCTTTTTTAATCAAATGCATGCGCTTTAATAGTACACACTGTAAAACTATCAGGATGAGATTAGCAAAGCTACTGGTATGTTCAGACAGCAAATAAGAAGTCACATAGTGAAAACCATCCCATCTTTTATAAACATTTTTCCTTTCCTCTTTCCTTTCCTGCTCTCTTCTCCTTTCCCCTTTCCTTTCTCCTTTCCTTTCCCCTTTTTTCCCTTTTCCTCTTCCCTTCCCTCTTTCTCGATGAGTATTACCTACTCAATTTGGGTATCAAGACAAAAATGGGGGTGAAAAGAAACTACATCTCTATGCCCTGAGATTCCCAGCACACCCTACAGCATTCTAACACAGCTCAAGACTGCCACATTTCAACCACTTGATCACATCATAGGACTGCACCAACCTGGAAAAAAGAAAAAGAAATAAACAGTGCAGTTAATCATAGAGCCAGGAAATCTCTTCACATGAAAGTCCTTGCCCACTCAAAGGGGCTTTAAATCCCAACCTCATGAACAGCCTCTTCAGCGTCTGCACCATGTGAGAATCTTGGAGAACTTGACATGAAAGTTCTGCAAAGATGCCAGGGAAATGCATTTAGCAAGAAGATTAAACAAGACAGACAGCTGGGGAAACTATATCTGCCAGGTACATGCAACCACAGCTAACCCAGAGTGATGCTGAAGAAATGTAAAATTAAACAGGTGAATATATGTTAGAGGGGGAGGAGTTTACAAGTCACTTTTACCTACAGCATGAAATGAACCCAACCTGCTCCAGTCTCATTGTCCCAAAGCCCCACAGTGATCAGAGCTTTACTACATCAACAGAAGTGTCAACAGCTTTTGTTTATTTCTAACCCATTTCTAGAAATAAGGTGAGAGTTATGTACCATCATGCAGTACTGAGTTAAGGCAAAGACCAAAAATCCAAAGGAAAATGAAGCCAGGATGAGGATAACAAAAGGATAACACTGAGGGACAAAACTCAGCAATGTGTGTAGGTCTTGAAGTACACAGAAAAGCCAACAAAATTTAGCCCAGGAGCGCACTTGGGGGCATCTGAGTTTGTGCACAAGCCTCTTCCCCAGCACAGAGCAAATGGACACAGACAGCAAACACTGAACCTTCTTAAAACACTACCTCATCTTTTTATGTTACTGCTGATGACTTTGCTAGAGGATACCTCGCATTTACATGGTCCTACCTGATTGCCTAGACTCTATCCCAGCATGACTGCATCTCTGCTGGGTCATGGTAACCATCCACTGCTGTCACAGCTGTCTACACTGGGATATTGCTTTTACAAAGGCTTTTGCTTAAAAAAATGTAGAAGGCAGTAATAGCGGGGTAGACACAGACTCTTCCGGGAGAACCTGCCCATGAGCTCATTGCTCCTCAAGGAATCTCTTTTAGAACAGCTTTTTCTGATAGGAAAAAGATTTTCATTTCCAGCCTAAGCTTTTTCTTGGACTATTTGCACCACTTGTTACTACTCCATACTAGTCCCTAATTAAAATGTTCTCTGTGTCTACACTTCCAGAAAATGCTTTCCATACTCTCACATCAGAAAAGGGCCTGTTTCACTAGCATGAAGCTGAACAATTTCCACTAGATTGCAAAACACTTGTGCAACCATTAGATCTTGGGAGATATCCACCATTGGCAGCCAAACTCGTGTGAGAACAATTTGGATCTGAGCTCAGCCCTTATCCTGATTTGGCCTAAGCTGGGCTCCAGATCCAGGCACTTGCTCATGTCCATCTTTCCTCCACTGAGAAACAAGAGAAGAGGGGAATTTCTTGTCAGGCCCTCCCAGGCTCTCTTGTTGGCAGTCAAGAAGGCACTCATCCCCACCTTATCCAACAAACTTCTTGTTGTTCATTCTGGTGTCTCAGGTGCCAGCAGGAGTTTCTCACCTTTGCAAAGGAGGAGTTTCTTAGCAATATGGAGAGAGGGCAAGAGGGTGTTTTCTGTGGATGCCATTGCAAATATGTGTGTTTCAAAGGACACACCGTACTCCAAGTGCTGGTTGTGTGAATTAACTTCAGTGTCCTTCACCATGCCTACCTCAGAGCCTGACCACCACCAGCACAAACCACTGTGCCACACCACCAAGGTGGACTGAGGAGACCTGCGTGAGCCAAACAAGGCTGAGGCATGGCTGAGGAAGCTGGACAATTCAAGGTAAAGGAAAACAAATAGAATACTTAGTTCTGAGTTACTTCATGGCAGCACAGAATTAAAAATATGGAGCACCAGCATTTAGAGAAAACAAGACAGCCTTCAAAAGAGAGTCCATGCAACCATAGCTGCTTCATTGTGGAGAGTGACCTGCGATCTGGAATTTGGTCTGTGAATCCCTGAGTCCCAGAATCCAAGGGTCTGAACCTTCTCTGGAGAAATCCTGGTAATACGACTGCTGTCAAATGACTGGTTATACCACCTTACCAGTCAGCTGTCTGCACACCAGTGTTAGATCCAGAATCAAAAACCTTGTGTGTGTCCCCCCTCAAGCTCAGAGAGACAAAACAAACAGCAAAGCATGAACACAGAACTGCAGCTGCACCCAGCACACCACCAATCTCGAGGTACAAGCCAGGCTTGCCATAAGGCCAAGACAAAAACTCTCTAGCCTGCCCCCCCAGCAGCTCTACTAGCTCCAGAGCACACCAAAGCCTGTTACTCCAAACTCATTGCTCCGGCAGCCACAGCCTCTCCTCCCTGGCACACACAGGGACATTCCTGTAGCACCGGGTCATGTAAGTGTGCAGATCTCTCTTCACGTCCTACAAGGGGCCAAGTCTGTGCTGACACCTCTCCCTTGCAAAACCACAAAATGGTTCTTCATGAGCTAACCCTTGTTCCTTGTGTCCCAGTCACAAAAGATCGACATTGAGCACTACCGTTTTGTGACAACATGAGTGAGTTCAATAAATCCACTGCAGGTTTCTCTTGACAATGTGCCCAGGAAGGCTCCTTGCAAGGCCTTAATCCACTGTTTCAGAGTATTACTATCAACAAAGAGTCTTGAGTTCCTCTTCATACAAGCCCTGTTTACACTGAACAGCCAGTCTGCATGGGGCCAGCAGCAGATATGATGGATTGTTCCATTCAGAGTTTGTCCGCAGCAGTTTTTTGTTTTTAAGAGTGTAACAGTCATTAATAACACAAGGCGGATGACCCTGTTGGCTTGGAAAGATTATGCAACTGCACCACTGTGCCACAGAAATATCTTGTGCTGGAACTGGGGGCCCCAAAAGGCAGTTCTTCGCATGGGTCAGTTATGCTAAGTTCAGATCAAAGTCAGATCTAGGTGCTAAGAGAACAGAGCAGCACCAAAAGGATGTGGCCTTGGGCTGAAGTTGGCTGCCGACACACACTTTTATTAGAGATCTACTTGTTCTTGTCCCAGATCTATCATTTCTATCATTTACAGTGGGGGATTTGCACATGCACATGGCAAAAGCCCAGCACCAGGAGTGCTTCTCCAAGGCAAGTTACAGCAGCCCTTTTGAGTAGATATGTAGGTCCTACTTTTGATTGCTCCTAGGTAGTTGGGAAGATAAAAAACACAAGAAAAACCTATCCCATGTCCCATTTTCCTATGAAATCATGATGAATAGTGACTTGCCAACAGAGAGTGAGTCTACAAATTCAGGAGCTAGGATGGGGGTTTGGGAAGGAGCCTGCAATAAAGTTTCACCCCCTATCCTCTTCAGTTACCTGCTGAAGTAGGGGCATCTTTTGTGTCTGTTTCAGAGATGAAGAGTCTGATGCAGAAGTGAATGGGTTGACTTTACATCAAGGCAGAGGCCATCAGTTCTTAGTTCCTCTGTCCTTTAAACCACTAACCCAAAACAAAAAACTCAAATTCTTCAGTTGTTCTGAATATTAAACACTTGGTCTTTTTTGGTATAGCATGCTTGGGCATCACATTAGCATCATTCTGGAACCAGGAAATAGTCCATATCTAGACCTTGGCTGAAGACTTCTCAGTGAAAGAGAAATGCATGTCATAAAATCTAGGTATATATTTAAGCAAGCTGTTGAACATATGCACCTCTTCTGAGTGATCACAATGCCCAAAATCAGTATCCATGATTAGCAACCTTACATCCATACTGGTAAATGAACCCTGGTCAGGGAAGAGCACTGAACCATGACTGCTCTCACCAGGGAAGTGCTGGTGGACTCCCTGGCATTGTTTGACCTGTGCCAACTATCTTCCTCCCAGGTGACATTTGGGTATGGTTCAGGGAACAGTATTTTCTCAGGACTGCCTATGCCCTCTTTGCTTGTCAGAAGACAAGAAGAAAGAGTTTAGTCATGACATTTGGGACTGGGTTTTGCTTATTAGTGCAGAAGCATTTACTGTCTCCTGATCTGGCTTAATTTGAAACCAGGTAGCACCCAGATTTTATCTCACTGCCAGCCTGTGTGCTCTCACTCTCTTCCAAAGATTACTTCACACAGACACTGCCTACATCCAATGGTAAGAGTACAAATGCAGGTGTGTTTTTTTAAACACAGTAGGAAATATTTTGGAATAGTGTGCAATAGTAACATCACACCACACCCACCCATCTGACTGAAAAAAAATAAATTATTGCTGAGTATGTATTTTATGAATGCTATTTCTGGCTCTGTCAAGTTTTCCTGAGTAGGTTCACAATGACCACAGAGATACTTTCATTCTGGACACTCATGTTCTTCAAGGCCTCATTTAAGCTATAGATGATCAGCCAGGTGTCAGGCCATATGAATTACCCCCAGGTTTCCACTCATTAGAGTGAAATAAAGACTTCAGGGTCAGTGAAGACGACAAGAAGAGGATTCATTGGCCCATTTGGCCATATGCATATTAGCATTTGACACTTGACTCCTCTATACAGCAGATGCAAATGTAAAACAGGAAAGCTTTAGGGATACCAGAATATCTTTTCATTGCATATAGTGAGAACCTTCAGCCTAAAAAAACCTAGATCACCAATTAGCATGATCACAATTTTTGCTCAAGTAAACATTTCTCTTCACTGCAGTAACAAAATAAACACACTTTGAACCAAAGTGGAAAAAACATCTCTCTTATGCTTATCCACTACTAGTTTAACTATAAAGTGGCAGAATTAAGACTTCAGGTCTTGGATTATCAACAATGTTTTGTATTTATGGAACCATTCAATGTCTTTAATTCAGTCATGAGGCTGTGTGTAAAATACTGTGATAAATCCTTTGCTGATGTAAATTTTCATCACTTCATTAATTCCATATTAAAGAAGGATTGGCTGATTTTCACTAAGAAGAATGACTGGCCATGTACTTAGCTGCTGAAAAGCTGGTAGGTCAATTGTAGGAAATTTGTCATGCCAGATAATAAGATTGGCGAAGTTAGGAAGGCAGAGAAAAGCTTTCTGCACCTGTAGTAACACTCCAGTCTGATATGTAATTTAATTAATTTATAATAGCAGAGAATCTATTTTTTTATGCCCTCTGGGAATCAGATAAAAAAAATATTTCAAGCATCAGACTTAAAGAAATAAAAAACACAATATTTTAAACTTGGGGGGGGGAATCTATCAGGCAAGATAATGTTTACAGTAACTTTACTCATATTTTCTAACTCACATCAGGGCAAATCAAAGCACATGGTGTTTTGGTTCTGTAGAAACATTCTCTCCCAAATATAAGAGCAAAGGTTCCTATTGGAAAAGACATTTGAGACATAGCCACATCCACTTCAGCATCATGGAGACCTTCTGCACAGGAGCCCTACAGCTGCAGGTGGCAGAGCCAAGTATCACAGCCAAATATTTAAGCTTAGGTACGGGCTTTTGAAGTTGTCCCATATTTTGCTGAGGACATCAAGTCAGAACTTCAGTTTGTATGCACTTGTCTGTATAAAATAAAACAAAACCAAGGAAATCTCATTATTGCTGTAGTATCTACAAGACTTCATCATAGACTAGGAACACATTGTGCAAGTTTCCATTGCATGAAAAGATAGCAGAAACTTACAAAACAAAAGAAATCAACTTGTTTTGGAAGAACTTACACATATTAAATTTTCAATTTCCAGAGAGAAAAGGACATTTTCATTCCAAAACAGGGAGGTTTTTTGTACAGGTTGTTACTCCTGCACCAGTCAAATCACTAGGAATTGCTTTTATTTACAGGACCAGGGTGATGCTTTCAAGGAGCCATACAACGTCAAGAACAGGAAGGGATGGGTCAGCATCACATGGAAACTAGTAAATTCTACAGAACATTCTGGAAATGATAAATCCTTTTGCACGTGCAATGCAGGTGCACTTTCAAATATTAACATTCAGTAAGGTGCTGCAAGTCAACAACAACCATTGCGCCGCTTCTCTCAAATATAGTCCTGCCCCAGCTTCACCCCTCAAAAACATACAACAAAATACAGCAAAACCAGAGACCAGAGATGAGTGTTGTTATTAAATGGGAAAGAGGCTGCTGAGGTACTGAGGACTAAATAATTGTTCTTGACAAACAAGCAGATAGCTTACAGGTCCTAAAGCTGTAGGCACCATTCAATATGAAGAGTTTTCTTTTCTCCTTCCAGAGCAGGAGGCAAATTCAGTGTCATGAGATCATGAAGCCTAATCTCTTCTTTGACCAGATTGTAAATGAGTGCATTGGAAACCACTGGCAGAAGGGTACTTATCTCCAAGGCTATGATTATTATCATAGGCTAGTTAAGAGTATGCTATTTGTTTCCCGCATCTTTACAGATGTCTATGGCAAACGTTTAGCTCTTGACGGGAAGCTCTTGTTCGCAGCTTGCGAAGTTTAAGATCCAGCCTCCACTGGTCTGAGATATGAGGTGCTACACACTCCATGCTCCTTCCAGATCTTCATCCAGAGATTTCCAGCCTGACAGCGCCTGGTTCAGACCTCTGGCAGGCCACAGACCAAACAACCCCACCCAGTTATCCTTGAATCAAGCCTGTGATTTCTGGGTTTGTACAAACACATGTGCATGTACAAGCAGAGACATGCCGGGGAGGTTAGCACCTCCCTTCACATGCGCTCAACCGCCGAAAAGGACTGACACAAGTTTGCGTCACTGGAGGAAATAAGCAGTGGCTTGGACCACAACAAACGCTTGCAGTCTGGCATCTCGTTGGAGATCTTGTGACTTGTCATCCCCACAAGACAAGAACCCCCTCCTTGTAGTCATCTGCCCTGTGCTGTAATGGGGGCCTGAGGCCTTGTTCAAAGGCTTGACATCAGCAACACAAGTGCAAAATAAAAGCAAGAGCTGGCTGTACTCCAAGGGTTCATCTTGCTGATGTCTCAGCTGTGCCAGGTGGAGTTAGTTATCGAGGAAGAGCTGCAGGAACTACCACAAGTGCTGAAGGGATTGGGAACGTCATGGATGGCGTAAACAGGAACTTCTGAGTCTTGGCAGGACCTGCTTGATCTTTGTGGTGTAGGAGAAGACATGGTGCAGTTCGCTTCAGCAGTCTTCCTCTCCCTCAATCCAGAAGGCAACACTCAGAGGCTGCTAATGCAGATAGCACAAGGGTAGAAAGGGAGGCATTTCTAAAATATCAGATGGAATTGCCTCTTTCTGGCAAAACAGGCAGGTTTCTTTCCACATATTTTCTCTCTGACCTAGACCAGCTCTTCCTGCCTTAGCCTGGTTCCATGGGCAAGGCCAGCACCCCAGGTTTGGGGCTTTCCTCAACCTCCACACCTGCTACAGCTGCAATAACTAACGTGAAATCACTAGGGAAGAAGAGATTCTGTGAACTACAGGCTCAGTCACAAACCTATTTTTGGATCTCAGACCCACGTTAACCCCATCTCCAAAAGCTGCCTGCACCTAGGTACACAGGCAGCATCTTGATGGGCTGCAGATTTCACTGGGATGAGACAACTCCCTGCTTGACATTTAGAGCTACTGTTAGTTCAGTCTGAGTCTTTTTTAAAGGGGAAATTGATATAAGCAGGACAATGTATTCTCTGTGTTCTCCCTTCAGACACACAGTCACGTGTCTTTGCTGGAAATGCTTCCAGTATAGATAATCAGTTTGTGAATTTCCTCATGTCCTACTCACTGCAACGTTAACACACTCCAAGTAACTGACCAGCCCAAAGGGGCAGGTGGGACACAGCTCCCAAACAGGTTTTGCAGCCTTGCTTTGTTCCCCCAAACATGTACCCTTAAGATCCTGACAGTGCTTATGTGCACAAAGCACTGCTAGGAATTACAAGATGACACAAAATGGGAACACGTTGACCTTCTGGATGCTTTAAACTCTGGTCAGCACTAGAGAGAAAACATGTAAGTCAAAAATATGATCTTCTTGGGAGACCTAAGATGAAAAAGACTAAAATGCACCATTTAAGTCTGACAGTTGTTGCTAAACTCACACATCTCTCCTTACCTCCTTACTACTGATTTATGAATTAGATGCCTCGTCCTCTGGACAGGCGCACACATGTTTCACATTGACACAGGTTTTCTTTCCCACACATCTCTGCTGTATAAGGTGACCGTTTGAACTCATTAATTCACCATACAAAGCAAGTATGTTCCCTTAGCTGCTGTCCTACAGAGCTCAAGTTAAGGGCAGGAGAGTGAAAAACACTCCTGGTTTGGGGGAAGGACAGGAGAAGGGAAGAAAGCACGTGAAAAGGCTATACTTTAACCCAGTATGATTTGCCTTCTCTTCATCCACAGCATATAGCATACACATGATTTGAATGCAGCAAAATAGCCCATTACTTCATGCAAACCAAGCTGAGTGTGTATGTAACTCTGGTGGGTCCCCAAGTCAACCTGAGCTTGGAGATGCAACCACTGCAGCTTTTCCTTTCCAGAGATACCTGGAGGGCTTCTGGCTCTCACACAACATTTCACTGTATCGCAAACCCTCAAACAGTTGAAAAGTGGCTCAGATCACCCAGGTGAGAGAGGATGAAGTAAAGCACATTTCCCTTGGCCTCACCCTCTACCTGACCTCATCTGAGGGCATCCTCTCTCCCCATCATCTGCCCAACCTCGGGAGGTCTCACATATGGGACATTGACTGCTTGCGAGAAGCAAATGAGGCTGCTTTGCTCTTCCCTTTAATAGTACACATTTAGGTATGAAAGAGGTGAGGTGCAATACAGCCTTGTAGGTGAAGCACAGGGTCCTGGCATTTGGCCCCCTGTTGCTCCCTGCTCCATACCTATGTATCCAAGTCCGAGCTGTCCTCCATCACCACTTGGCTCACATAAAGCACTTTTGCTCATACAGGAGGCTAAAGGACACTCATAGCTCATGCATAATGTTCTCCATTCCTTCTCCCCAGAGAAATCAGTGAAAATCTGGCAAATTTGTACCAACTTCAGACTTACCCTTGGATATCACTAATATTAGAGGTTGGGAGTGAGTCTGTGGCAAACAAAGAAATTGAGGGGAGGAAGCAGCAAAAAATAATTGGTAGGTGGATGTCTTTAAGGAAATAAATACATGGTTAAAAGTAATTCCATAGTCAAAAAACAAGTTTTCCAGGAACTTTAGGGGAGATTATATGTACATGATAAACCAGAGAAAGAGAAAAAACAAATTTTAAAAAAATTAAAACCATATATATAGATATATATATATATGCCCTTCTTTGTTAAAATCCCTAATGTAAGAAGGGTGCCCCTGTCTCCCAGTGAATTTTGGGGTTCTTTGTAATATTTCACAAAACAACATCTGTCACCCCAAATAGTGATGGAGATGAATTACATTCTTTAAGATTCTCGGTACTCTTGACTCCCACTGACAGCCCTCTGCAACTGCCTCAAAAGGCCCATAATTAGTAGCCACATGCCATGGATGGAAAAAATCCATGCCAAATATTACTAGAATGCAGTAACATTATTTCCAAGGGATTTTGAGAAGCATCCAGAGTGAGGGAGACCTGACTCATTTCTTGTATTTTGCTTTTGGCAGGAAGAAGTGGGGAAAAGGGGTTAGACTGAAACTGCCAAGGAGCAAAAGAAAATGATAAACCTGACATGTAGAAGTTGGACACAGTGGGTCACTCACTATGGGGTATGTGGGGAAATCATTTGTGTCCCCTCCTCACCACTTCACAATGCCAAAAACCTCAATTGATGGAAATTATTGTTCCCCCTTTGGCTTCAGTGGCATTGTGCCAGTTTGCAGTAGCTAAGGATGTGACACAACAGTTTTAACTCCCTGCGAATATCGACAAAGTTATACAAAAATTCAATAAAATGCATTTGAAAATTAACTGAATTTGAATGATGTCCTACTTTGGGTATTTATTTTAAAACTCCACAGAAGAATTTGAGGTCTAACATCCTGCTGGGATAACGCTGTTGATGGCACTGCTATTTACATGAGACTATAAAATGGGATTTTTAATCTTTTCTTCTCCTGACCTTGCGCTTAAGGTATTACAAGCATGAGTGATAAACAAGCAAATAAATTCTTATGGCCAACAAACAGGGGATCATCAGTGCCACACTGCTTCTGAACTTGAGTATTATTGCAGGCAATCAAAACTTTAAAGGGAAAAAAGTCAGCTGGAGCAAAACCACCAGCTGTGAAAGCGGTGTGTGTCCTTGCGTCCATATGGCTACAGCATGCCGAGAGGGGAAATGCCTGTAGCCACTGACACCAGCCCACAAGGCACCAATTCTCCCAGCAAAGCATTGAGTTAGCAGGAAAGAAATGTTACCTTCACAAATGGAAAGTCCTCACCTGGAGAGATGAGTTACTCCTGCAGGACTCGTGTGGGAGACCCCCCTTAGCACAACGTGGGCTGGAGGATCTACTGTCCCTGTCCTTCCCAGGTCCCACGGTCAGTCATTCTTCTAAAGCTGAGACGCTCTTGAGATGCTCTGGCTTGGCTGAGGCAGATATCCTTATAAACAAGAAGTTGAACCCAACAAACCTAGATGAACCCTGCCATAAAATCACATTCAGGAATTGAATGACAATGACCTTATGTCATTTCTTTAACCACCTGCAAGTGAACACACTCTTCCAAATACCCACAATTCTGAATCCTTCCACTGGAAGCAAAACTAACAGTAAATATAGCAAACATCCTAGGACAGTGACAGGCTAGGACACAGGCACCAGCCAAACAACACAAATCGCCCTTTGCCTCCTGTCCCACCAGTCTGGTCTGCTTCCTGAAGCCTCACAGCACCAGGGGAATACTCCCTGTAGAGACAAAGTTAACTGGAGGTCTGGAGAGGTTTAGTGCAATAGGCAAGATAATATTTAAAAGTCCAAGAGAAATAAAAACCTGGGAGTCTTGCTTTCCCACTGTCAATATAAAAGGCATTTCTTTTGTAAATACTTCGTTTATACTTCTGCAGCATCCTCATATGGCTGCAAAGCAATCCTGAGAAAGCAATAAAAAACAATACACGAAATTCATCATTAATTGTGTTTTCATGTGTTAGGAACATCAGTGGTCTTTCCCTAACCTAGGAGATGGTGGTAAGCCCTGACTTTCTGTCTATGCACTTAACCTGAAGCAAACGTGTGTGTGTGTGTGTATATATGCAGACATATATATACATGTGTATATATACACACACACACAACTACTTATGCAGAAGGAAACCTCTAATACTTTGTCTTATCAAACATCCCCAGTGCCTTTTATTACAACACTGTAAGTTTCCTAATGCTTTATGTCCTCAGATCCTAAAGGGAACTATTAAAGAGCCGACATGTGAGCCAGCATCCATTTGTGGATGAAGAATGCTAACGGCCGGCATGGCCGTGGCGGGGGGGCGGCAGGTCCTGAACGACCTCCAGACAACCAGGAGGTAGTTCAAAACACTGCTGCAAGGATGTTAATCCCATCTCAGCCTGCAGTAAAAGCTCACTGTGCCATTTTTTAATGCTGCAAATGTTCTCCCTCCTTAAAGCAGAAATTTCTTCTCCTCTCAGTTTTCTTGTACTGAATTTAATGTCAATGTCAAGCCATCTTCTACAAAATCTCTCAGACACAGCCACAATACTTGCCAGATGTCTGGGGGATCCACTGAATCAATACAGTGAATACACAGAAAAAGTCCTGTCTTTTTAAAATAATATTTCATTTCCTCAGAACTTCTTTCATCCCCCAAGAAACAACTGTCAGCTACATGATATCTCAGCTGGATAAAACCCATAAAGCTGGGACAAAACTGCTGGACACGTCAGTTTTCTGTACAGAACCACAACACTGAGGGGCAGCAATATGCAGGATCTGGTGGTCTGAGGGGACTGATCAATCCGTGGGTTTTTCATTTCGCAGTTACATACAATCGCCTCCACTCCAGAGTCTGAATCCTCAGCCAGCAGATGCTTATTTAACTCATTGCAAGATCTTGGCAGGCAGTCTGACATTTTCAGAAGATAACTGCAGTTAATAGCACAGATCTACTTAATCACTTCAGTCAGGACAGAATGACCCAGTGTCGTCTTCTGATCTGATTTATGAAAAGATGGCATCAGATAGAATAAAGTAACTGGCTGCTACAGCGTCAATGACATGATGTTCCTGCAGTGCTCAAACACTTGGTTTTGGGGAGAGACAGAAGGAGAGCTCATGAAGCTGCAGGCACAGGGGGTCACACCTTCCTCAAGGACCCCAGCCTGGCCTGTTAGCATCCCAAGAAAAAACACTTGGAACACTTTTTTGCCACGAGGCAAAATTTGGGTTTGGTAACTTGCATAATCCCTCTAAGGGAGAGCCTGGAGGCAAAAATAAATAAGTAAAAGGGGAGATGCAGTCATTATTTCCAGTCCCTCCTTCCTTCTAATTCTCTTTAGCTACTGTCCCCTCCCTCCAGATAGGCCACCACCCCCATTGAGCTCAGCACACCATTGCCCCACTCACAGTTAATAAACAGAGTTGGCTTCTTACTGCGGCCCTTCCATGGTCACCTTCAGGCCTGCTCCTTCAAAGAATTCACCTCATCAGTTCTTCCATAGGCTCTGAAATCCTTCTCCCATGGGATGCGCAGGTCCAATTCCTAAATATCTGCTAAACTAGTGGTTTGCAGCCTCTAAGGTATCGACCTTATGTGATGAGCTGCAAGGAACTGGAAATGGGTCTGTGAAATGTTTCAAGGAAAAAACAAACAAACCAAAAAAGGACTTTTCACTTATCAACAGGTATTTGACAGTGTCTACAGAGAATGCTGGTGAATGGTCAATTGCCAGACAAAGCTCATGATTAATTTTTTTCATTTAAGAAGTTTGTAATAACAGATTTGCACAAGAGTGATTCTGGTGATTTCACTGGTGCAAAACAAGCCAGTCTGAAGATTTTTCTCAAAAAAGATCTATGGCCCAATCACCTATCATCACTGATACACTGACTTCAGGCTATTCAGTCCCTGCTGCTTCTAAAGGAGAAAAAAAAGAAAATGGAAAATATCAGCATATATTTGGACCAGAGTTTTGTGACCTTCTTGGTCTTGCAGACACCTTACAATTCAAGTGCCCGTGCCATGAGTATATACTATATGCCTGTGCTGGTTCAAGTGTGGCCCTCCAGAGAAAGGCAGCAATAAAAACCAGGATTGATCTGACACGACTTATCTAAGAAATAAACATGGCCGCCTAGGTTCTCCCTGAAGTCACAGGGAGAGAGAGATACCTGCAAAAAGATGTTAATCTTGTCTATCTAATGATACTAGGACAGGATGAATCAAGCTGGACACACAACTCTCTCTTCACTCTCTATCAAGAGAACTTAGATGAGACTGTTGCTTCAGCATCATTCAAGGTAGGTCTGACTAGCACAAGCCAAAAAGACTTGCCAGAAACTAAGGTGCTTGGAGGAGGTCCTTACCATCTCAAACCCTTTATCTTCATTTCTTTATCAATTAATTCCTTCCAGCATATACTGCAGGGTGCCAACACACGGATCCTTGCCTGTCCAAGAGCATGAGCACAGGGTGTGCTTCTGCCTTGGCCAGACTGCCTCCTCCTGCCACACCTCCCTGCTGCCCACCAGTGCCAGGGAAAAATGTCCCATTAATTTAAACAGATGTTGCAACAGCCTTTTTGTCTGCAACAGCCAAGCAGTGAGACACAAGGACTAGGAATGCATCCCATCCTTCCAGCACACCATTTTGCAGAGCATTCCCTCACACATGGCTTTAAAAAAACCCAAAAACAAACAAACAAACAAAATTATTATTCTTACTGGATTTTTCTGAAAGAATCAATGTATTATATCTAAGTACACTCATGAAATCAAAGACCACAATCACCAGGAAATTATCTAAATGAAGTTCTGAATAATGAGTCATGTCAAGTCACCACTGACTATTTAGTGAAACAAAAGACAGAGAAAAAAAATGGTTTTCATCCCAGTCAAAATAACACCCTAAAAATGGGAATGACATTTTTGTGGTTTTGTTGCTGAATCTTCAGGTTTTGTATCATGGAAAACCCTGTGATAAGGGCCCTGCACAAGATGCCAGGCATTTCCAGGCAAACTGTACAGACCGCAGTATCATTAATTTAATCTTCCACTACTCAAGTCTTCTCCTGACTGAAAAATCAATGCTAATAAGGAGCTTTGGGAAAAGACTATGTTGATGCCTCATCTCGTATGGACTAATTTTAACCTGCTATCAAATGACTAAGTGGCTTTAAAGAACCTATAAACCCAACAAAGAGATTTTTAAATGTCTCTTTCCCAAACGGTGCTCTCTGCTGATGAAGACATCTAAATGCATGAGGATGGGTTTATATGCTACCTCAGCCTCTCTGTCAGGAATGCTGGGGATGGAGGCCAAAGTCTTGTACTTCAACTGCATCAGCCCCTACACTTGTGTGGAGGAAAACACCAGGCAATGAATCCAACAAAGAGCAATTTCAAGTAGTGGGAGACACTAATAGGATCTGAATCAGCTGTAGCTGAAGGAAAAGAGCGTGGTGCTATTTGCTCATTCAGATAAATTGCCTGCTGGAGCAATAACTGAAACCTGAAGAACAAGTGTGATCTTAAGCAGTGGTTGAGATGGGATAAAAACAACACCCTGAATAGTGTCAGCTTCACTCTTGAGCATCCTCTCCAGTGCTGACCTGAGGTGTCTGCATTTACCTTCAAGGTCTTTGAGGAGGCAGCCCAGGAGGTCACAAGGCATCCAGGAAATCATTCCTCACCTCCGAGAGCTGTGAGACTTGACTGTTCTGAGTCACACAGCTTTTTCTCACTTTTTGGCAAACTTCCCATCCAAATTTGCTACATTGCCACATTGCCCTACTTTAAATCATGCCACAATGTCTATTTCACCCAGGGACCCCTAAGTCATGTCCAGAAGACAACAGCAAGGTGAATTAGGATACTGTCTTTTCTGAAAAACTTCATTTTATGACTACTGAGTTCTTCCAGTTCATTTGTCTCTTCCATTCCATGTTGCGTCCCAATGTGTAACCATTAATCCTGTTGATCTGACCACCAGAGCCACAACTCTCCTATTTCTTATTTCTTTCTACAGCTCCTAGCATTATGAGGGCTCGATCTTCAAATCAAAGGTCCTGAGTACCCTGAATTGTATTTAAATACAAATAAATACACTTATATTGTTAGTAGAGTTTTAGAAAGATGTTTTGCTTTCTGAAGATCCACCCATCAACATTGGAAAGTGCCTATGAATTTTTTGGGCAAATGCAAGGCCTCCTCCATAGTGAATAGGTTATTTGCTGAATATTCACTGAACTTTCAAAGTCAGATTAAATTTGTTTTCCCTTCTATTCATCAGATTTGACCATGGAGGGAGATATGGGAAAGGATGTATCCAAGATTAAATATTCACTCAGCCTGTGAAGAAGCTGTCTCCCTCTTGCAAGAGAGCGTCTCAACTGCCAATTTCACAATTCCCTCCTGAACACGATGATACATTTATAATAATGCCTGCTATTAATACAAATGAGGAAAAAAAAAAAACAAACCCAAACAGCCAGGCTGTGGAATAAAGCAGAGTATTTATCCCAGCTAAACATCACTGTCTTATCACTGTGATAGGAGTGAGAAGGAAACCAAACTCCACTACATCAAACCATCTTTTAACACTGCGATCCATCCTGATAATATCACAGCAGATAGTTTATCAGCAGGATCTCATCCATCACTAACTCCAAACAGGGAGTCTGTGACGAGGTTATCATCCCAGCAGAACCCTGTTTCCTTTCCCCAGGGCCTTGCTTTCATCCAAGTAACAGCATGCCTGGCAGAGAGCAGTCCGGACCCCCCAGGTCTGATCCCAGAGGGACCAAGGTGTCCGGGAAAGGCTCTGTGCTCTAAGGAGCTGCCAGCTACAGTTTCCATCTTGTACATGAATGACAATCACTTCATACCTTGACCCTTTAATGAGGCTGCTCTCAGATACCTGTTATGTAGGGTGACAGCCTGTGGCTCACAGGAAAACAGACACGGCCACGGGCTTTTTTGGTACCATGGATCAGCATGACATTTGGCTACTGAGTTACTGTAAAAGGAACTGCTGGATGCATGCTTGCAGATAAATCCCACACCCCCAAGCATACTGGATGTTTCCAGCCCACTGTGCATCTCCACGAAGCCGACCTCTGTGTCTGACTCTGCTTCACCTCTATGCCGAGGTGGCTAAGTCACGCACCAGGACCACATCTGTCTCCACGCTGGCATGACTTACCTGCCTCAGATGGCACTAGTTCCCCAGCGCACTGCGCCCAGGCTCTCCAAAATCACACGTCCCCAAATTTCTCTGTGCCTGGGTCATCAGTGGTCCTCTTGTCTGCTCCCTGAAGGGCAATACTTGCAGCTCTGCCCTTGAGACCCACCCTTAGTGCATGAAAAGGCTGAGGAGGGGGCTGGTCCAGTCGAGGTCTCGGACCCCAGCACCCAAGATGGCTCCGAGCCAGCAGCACATCACAGCTCCCCATCAGGAGGGGTCAGGTTGTTCAGCACGCTTCAAGATTGCCATCAGCACAGAGTTATCAGGGTGGAAAATAATCCCAAAATGTGGTGTCAAAGCCTGTGGTTGTGCTTTTTTGCTCCTGCTACAGTAAGTTACATGAAACGGAAAAACTATATATAGGAAAACTTTGTTGCTTTCCAGTAATTTCCTCAAACCCTTACCATTCTTTATTTGGTCATTCTACAGATCACTGCTCTCACCGTCCTTAGATCATCATGCAGCAGGAAAATGGAATGAAGCTGAAAGATAACAAAACCTTGGCAAGACTCCAACCATGATTAGACATTTCAATGAGTAACGAGCCTGACCAGAGTTACAGCAGTAAATATTTAAAGTTATTTTTGAAATGAAGTCTCAAGAAAGATGTAAACTCTCATGATCTGAGGCATTAGCTAACCTCTAATTACAGAGGGAAGGGGAGGAATGGAAACTTTTCTGAGATAAGGGATAACCTAACTGCTTGTTGCAGGGTTTCTTGGAACACCCCCAGTCAGCCCCGTTCTGGTCATTGTCAAAATCCTGGGCTAGAAGGCTCGCAGGTCTGAGCGAGCTTAGCAGCTCCTAAATTCCTAGAAAAGTAATTGTAACTTATACTTTGCTTGCTGCAAACGTTTGATTTTCCACACAAATTATAGAAATATATTATTATATAAAATCAGATATTTTGTTACAGGCAAACCATTACCATAGCTACATACTTCCCCCCCCCCGCCCCCAGGAGCTGCAATTAATAGTTTGTCTATTACAAACATCTGGGTTTTATTTATGTAATATATACATTTTATATATGTGTGTATATATATATATACACAAATTAGATGCTGCAAACTGTTTGTTGAAGTGCTTTTATAGCTTACGAAAAAATCTAGAATGAGAAAACAGCTTCCCACCACAGGAGACTCACACTCACACACTTTTACAGACAAACAGTATAAAGAAAATAAAGACCATAATACTTATCGATATACAATATGATCTATTCAATTAACTGAAATGTTAGTTGTTATGTGTAGCCTGCTTTACTTCTTTCTCCTCCATATAGCATTGGATCCATTCATTGTTTCTTTCTTTTTTGGGAAACTTATTTTCACCACCCATTTTGTAATGGCCAAAGCAATAGCTCTCCAACCTTGACTGGGTCCTTTAATACAAATGTCTCATGACATATGTAGCTATGTGTAACCAGGTTACCATCCCTTCTGCTTTCAGTCTGCCAAGGCAGGAACGTGTGGAGTGGTTTGTTGTAAAAACGCCTGGGTTTGGGCAAGTCTTATACAAAGGAGGGCCAAAAAACGCTTCTTACAGCTGGGAAGGTTGATCGTGATCTGCAGATCTACCACCTCAACACAAGAATGTTTCAAATGTGTTTTCTTCTGCTGTAGCAGGTCATCAAAGGAATTTAATGGTCAACCCAAAACTTCCATCCCCAACACCTAGTAATTTTTTGGATGCTATGGGCTCTGGACCACCAATCCCTTGGAGAAGGTGTAAGTTGAGAAATGCCACAGGAAAGTGGTGCACAGGGCAGGAGCCAGAACAGGTGTGCTGGGGCAGCTGGCACAGGTCCGGTGACACACAGTAGCATTTTATACCAGTGAGAACCACTTATGTGCTGCAGGCTGTGCTAGATTTACCCTACAGCCATAGTCTCACCAAGGGCGAGCCTGTTCTTTCTGCAGTGAGGAGATAGAGACACACCCCAGCCAACTAGGGCAGCCAGCGCTGATACAGGGAGCAGGTGAGCCTCAGATGGGATGCCCAGTCAAGGTGCATGTTTGGGCTCCTTTTGGGGCCCTGCTGAGCCATGGCTGAACTGGAGAAGAACAGGAGCAGACAGGTTTCTCTGGGATCTGCCAAGCCCAGGGCGTCGATCAAAGCATGGAAAGCACTCCCAGGCAAACCAGTCAGTGCCTCAACCATCAGATGAGGGGATGCAATGGCAGCACCAGCAAACACTGACAATGTTGACAAAGTGCCACTATCTCCAAAGCAGTGGTGTCAGCCAGTTGGGGCTGTGCACGTCCACTCGTGAGCCAGCATGCTGGGAGCAATGGTCTATCTCTGGCCCAGACCATGCAATGCGATTTGCAAACACTGCAGCACCTGCACTAGGACTGAGCCCGCCTGATGAGTTTCACTAGCAGTTGCATACCAAGATCAAAAGAAAAAAAAAGTGGGAGGAGGTCGATTCCTGCAGGACTTGGCAAGTCTAGCAACAACAATCCTGGGCAGTCTGATATTGCTGTTCACTGTGTGAACCCCTCTAAGAAAAATTCAAATTTCGGTGCATTTTCCTGGAACACTGCTCCTCCGTGAGATGTCACCTAATGGTCAGCAGCGCTAATAGACACTGATGGGATGGGAAGAAGCATTTGCTCTGAGTCCTGATAGGTGAAGATCTTCCAGTGATGCTACTAAAGAGTTACCAGCCCTTCCTCCTGGCCTGAATCCGAAGCCCGTGTTTGAAACCTGAGGTTCAGCGGGCACTGATGCTTTTGCCTGCTGAGGAACGGGCATTTTTGGCAAGGGGCTGTTGGTTAGAAGAAGTGACAAGAGTGGCTGAATCACTCCTGAAGGAGAAAAGGAAGATTCTGCTTCCGGATGCTATTTGATTAGCGTCCCTGGAAACTTCTGCAATGCAAGTTTGTCTGCTTTTCCCGTTTACAGCCCAACACGTGCTTGGCAGCATACATGTTATCCTTGCACAAAAATCAGCTTTTAAAGGGTACCCCAAATCCCATCATCAACTCAGTCACATGGACATCATTTGGGCTCCAGAGCTCACACTTTGTTTTATCAAAGCATCAGGTTGCACCTGAAGCAGCAGTCAATGTGCCTGCTACCCACTGCCACTCCTCCAGCATGGCCCCAAAAACCAGCCCAGAGCTCAGCTCCGGGCGGCCCTCCTCTATCTCCAATGCCTTTCTGAAGAGGAAGTGGAGCAGACTGACCAAATTCCGATCCCCTTACACAGCCCCTCGGAGCCGCTCCCCGGGCAGCACGGCGCAGCCCTCGGCCGCTTGCTCAGACCCAAAAATGTGGCGAGGATTCAGAGAGTCAAACTCTTCCTTTAGAAAAGAAATCAAGTGTGAGATATTCCTAGCCTCAGGCTAATCAGACCCTGGAAATTTCTCTGCATTGGATGTAGTCTCAAGCTGTGTCTGTTGTTATTGATATTATTAAAAAAAACCAGAACCAAAACCAAAACAGTTTTGGGAAAGAATGCAGCCAAAGTCCCAGCCCAGAGGTGGGGGGAGAGATGTAGCAGACTGAAGAAATCACTGCAGTGCACATAATCAGCTCCTCCCTTACCTGCAACAAAGGTTTTCTTGTAAACTTATAGCATTTACGGTAGTGATGCAGTAGGCTGTTTAAGAGATATATATACACAGATGCACAGAGCACTCTTCATAGCGATAGCTGTAAATGCTGATCTAGGTTCAGACCACAGAAATTTCCCATGGACTGATCTCCAGCTTCCCCAGCCTTCAGAAGAAATCTATCCCCAGTGCAGATGGGGTGGGCTTGGTCTTTTAAGGGTTTCCAGATCTGAGCCTCAGATGAGCCATCTCTGTGCTGGGGAGCTGCTTGGGGCTGCAGAGACCAGAGCTCAGACCCGAAGAGTAAATTTGAGTGCAAAGCGTGGGAAGGGGCCAGGAGTTTGCTGAGCATGGAGCAGCCACTTGGCTGGATGAAAGCAGCCGATGCCACCCCTGCAAACAGCATCATCCCCAGAGCCTCGCCGATGAGACAGCTATCCTGCTAGAGGTGAAGGGGGATAGACACTGAAGATGATGGTGCCTTGCGAGGCTGAAGGTCCTTCAGGAAAGCGACTGATTGAAACCCGACTGCTCTGCTCCCTGAGCCAGAGCTTCCCATGCTGCAAAGACCTAGACAGTGCCTTCCATAACCAAACCCACGCTGTAAAAGCTGATTAAAACATTTAATAAGGTTTTGATTAACAGCATATTTCAAAATTCTTTAGCGACCTGCAGATCAGCAGAGGCTCAACTTCGGGGTCTGGGGCCGTTCATTTTTTAAACGTTTTTAAAAGTTCCCTCCTTGAGAGCAGACACGCAATTACACCGCAGTATCAGTTGTTCCTCATTTGCAAAGCCAGAGCATGAAGCAAGTTGTGTTAATGTGTCGAAACAGGGCAGAAATAGAGAGCAATGGATCACTGAATCTTTGAAGGGAAAAGTAATATTGCAGTAATTTATAGAAGGGAGAGTTTGTGGGTGGGACAGTCGCTCTCAAAGAACAGTGGCATTCAGCCAGTAAATATTGCTCGTTTGAGAAGAGCATCACTGCCATCTTCAGGACAGCCGGTTTCTCTTTCCTGCCATGCAGCGGCTTTCCCGGGAGCATATTTTGGTTTATGCAATACAAAAGAAAGCATTTTCTGCGACTCCAGCCAAAGTTATATTTTTAGTTATTACTGATGCTCTGTGGAGGATGGTTTGGTCCAACGCCTCCCAGCTTCTGAATTCTGACACCTCGAACTGCCTACCCAGGAACATTTCATAAGCATAATTTCCAGTGCAAACTTCAGTTTAAGATGGAAAAGACCTGTTGGTCAGTCCAGCCCATCTCAATGAAGCAACGTTTCCTAACGGACACCTCTCACCCTTTATTCAGTCTAGCTTCAATGTCTCCAAGGAGCCATCCCTTTCCACTTCTCTTGCAAGATGTTTATGTTAGCGTAAGAGATGTGTTAGGAAACTCATGACATCAGCCAACTTTCCTTCCCATGGCATTAAATCATCATTCTTCTAGCCAGAACACAGTCAATCAGCTGGTAAACACAGAAAGCACTTCTAGCCTGGGTCTTAAAGTGGCATTTCACTCTTGGGCACTACAAGTCATTTCAAAGATGCACAGTGCTGAATATAGAATATATCACCTCAAAAACAACACTAAGAATGCTAAAGATGATAAAGGCAATTGCTTAAAAGCTAGCAAATAGCAAAGTTAAAACTTCCACATTACTTAAGCTCAAGTCTTTCAGCAAATGCACTCCTACACTGCTTATTACACCAATGCCAACCAGAGGTCACACAGCTGGTTAGGGGAACATCACTTTTATACTGCAACATCTCCCTCCACCCTGCAATCGGACACATGTCTTGTGCCCCTTCACACGATGGGTGTGTTTCCAGCTGCATGGGATGAGCTGGATGTGTGCACATACCCCTTTCCCAAGCCTGGACACCGGCCCGTCATTTGGCCAACATTCGAGCATCACTTTGACACAATGGGCACGTGTGAAATCATGCAATGCAGGAAGATAGGGAGCCAGGATAAAATAAGCAGCTGTTTCTTCCTTGCCTGCATCCAAGAAAAAGATGGGCCACAGATGAGGCCAGATACATGCTCTTGCCAGGCCAGCTCTGACCTGGGGTTGTCTTAGACTCCCGTGACTATAGAAGCCACCTCTTCTCTGCCTCAGTTTGTTCATGGTGTACATGGTTACCAGCAAGAAACAAAACCAAAAAGGACCTACAGATGTCACCTGCAGCAGGAGCTCTCCATGCTTCTGCAGATGGAGACATCAGTGATATGCCCTAGAGGGGAAGGAAGGGGAGAACACGCAGACACCTCTGGAGACCTTGGGATCAAAAGGGATTTGCCGTCACTAACCAAGAACCCCACGGCAGGAGCCAGGAGAGGGCACAGCTCTCCAGTGTTCCACTTCTTCATCACAGTCACCGGGTGTTTGTAACTCCTTGCCTCATTTATTGGACACCTCTGACCCCCCGAAAGAAAACATTGGCTTCTGAATAAGGCTCAAGTGTGAGCAGAGAACGCAGGTCCCCAGGGCAGAAGCCTGCAGGGGGTAGCAGACTGATGTACTTCACAGCAGACCACTATGGGGGAGAAGACAAATACACCTTCTGAATTTCTCCAACTTCTATTGCACAAATTGAGGTCCCAGGAGCCATCCTAGGATCTGTCCTCTATCATTCCTAATCGTAGCAGCACATGGAAGACAGCAGACAGCACCAACACATTTCCATATATATATATTAGATGAATGCTTTTCAAAAGGAAAATGAAGGGTCTCCCATGAAGCTGTAACAGTGAAACACATAGACCTGACTGAGCAGGGCAGCCAAGGAAAGGCTGCAAGTAAGTGTGGCCCTGAGAGCTCCAACGTCACTCACATGCAAGGGCAACCTCAGTAAGCATGTTCGTAACACACCAGGTCTATGTAACTCACTCCCAGTCTTCCATGCACTCAAGCATTTGCTAGTGAAATAATAACAGCACTTGGAAAGCTTTATTCTACCACTTTCCCAAGTCTTGTAACTTCTAACATCCCTGCAGTAACTAGATGACTTGACCTCTGCCCCATACAACTCCACAAACACTCACTTCACACCACTACAGTTGTGACAAAAAGGGATCAGAACATTGCTCAGATTCAAGAGACAGGGTCAGATTATACCTGGCTAGATTTGCTCACTGGGTACAGCCCTTCTCGTGTTGTAACTTTGACAGAAGAAATAAGCCTGTCCAGGCACCCTTGTATCATCATGGTGGTAACAGGACGAGACCAACTTGAAAGGATCATTAGCACTGAAGCAGGGGGAAGCAAAGCACTACCCCAGATCCAAGGCACCGAGTTGGATGCAGTCATCCAGTTTTCAAATATCCCATGTGATAGCAATTCCTTACAAAATTCATATACAAATTGATAGCATGAACTTTAT
Source organism: Strix aluco (assembly GCF_031877795.1). Lineage (NCBI taxonomy): Eukaryota > Metazoa > Chordata > Aves > Strigiformes > Strigidae > Strix > Strix aluco. Next base: position 10,320,562 of record NC_133931.1, on the reverse strand, counting down.
ACTGGGATTGTTTGAGTCCTTGTTTCACTGCCCTCAGATGGAATGCTACTACTGATCAGCCAGCAGACAATACACCAGACTTGGAAAAAGGAGTGAAAAAAACTTCACTTAGGCCAGTAAAAAGACCAAAAGAGCGAGCAAGAGCAAGGAGCCTGGTAATTCAGAGCTAGTTCTCTATTTTGGTAAAAGAGGCTGCTTGACAAAAAGGCGTTCATCCAAAGTTTGAGAAACAGTAACCCCATCACCACAGCCAGGAAGGGCATCCCCAAAGACGCCTCCTGCCTCAAGCAGGACTTGTTACTATGTCTCTGCAACATCCAGTAAACATCGCAGTGAGTTTCTAAACTCTGAACTCACAATGACTGCATAAACTATTCCTTGTTAATTATTTACATTTATTTCACAGGTGTAAGTATTTTCAGGAACAGAAAGAGAACACTAAGTTTAGAAAACTTGAAGAAAAGGAGGATGAGCATCCTTCTAGTGAAGCAACAGCCTGAAAAGTCACCACATCCCTGCTGCTGAAGACAGTGGCATTGGCTTTGCAAGCCAGGAGAAAGCAGCTGGAGAATGATGCATCCACTGTATTTGCCAGGGAACGCTTCATATCCACCTGCAACAAGCCACTCCAGGATCTCTCTCTCCAGATCTGCTCCAGCCCTAATAAAACTACTGGGAAACATGCAGCATTCCTGGCAAAATGAAATCCTGATGTGGTTTATAAACAGAAGATACAGACAGGAAAGGATACTTTTTTAGAAGAAACACTTCCATAATTTGTGTACTTTTCATGTGAAATTTTAAGAACCAAATCAGTATCATGTAAGCAGGCTAGTACTAAAGAACTGCAGAAAAAAATCCGAGGCTTGTGGGGTGGCACGCACTATTAGCACTGTGATCAGGTGGGAAGCTGTGCAGGCACTGCCTGTGAACGGTGACACGCACCACACAGGCCACTGTAGACTCCTCCGAGACCCCCCTGTGCCTGGAATGTGAGGCCTGTAAGAAAGCAGCAGCAGCATTTACACTCAGACACGCAGTATCACGAGGAGGAGGCCTTCCACCCATAACAGCTACAGGGCAGATACACCAGCTCACAGCAGACGATGGCTGGTTTGAGCAGAGCGTTTATGTAAACCATCAAGTGCCACTCAACCCAGTACCCCAAGACTCTAGGATATCACATAGGCCAAGGTGGTGCCATCCAAAATGAGCAATTTTCCCCCCAAACTTATATAAAAGCTGTTTAGTGACCAATACTTAGTGCTGAGCCTGCCAGCTACTCTTCTGTCCACTACCACAGATAACAGAAGAGTTTAAACAGAGAGGGAGAAGATTAAAGAGTAGGTTTGCAAGGAACAAGCACCAATAGCTTGAGCAACGAACACACAGTGGTTCCAGTTCAAAAATGCAAACAGCTGATGCCTGATGCACTGGAAGGCCTGTTTTCTTCTCTTGGAAAGCTCACGAGTAGAGAAGCTTGCGGAGTTGTGGGCCAGCCAACTCCAAGGCACGCCAGCTCTAATCTCCTTCCCCAGCTGTGTACACAGAGAAACTGCAGAATACAACTGCCGGAGGAAAAAAAGGAAAGCTCCAATTATTCTCAGACCACAAGAACAACGATGTTTAAAAGCAAAGATATTGGCAGGGCAGCAGAAGGGAAGAGCTGTCCAAGACAGTCGACTGAAGAAATTCTGTGTTGTTTTAGTCAGTAGGCATTGAGGCAGACAAAGAAGAAATCTGCTATGTGGCTAGTTCTTCCCTAACGGCACCCAGACTAGATTTACTGTTTCAAGTAATCTATTCTTTGTAAATTAGTTTCCTCTAGACTCTAGAAAGTTTTACTTCCAAAAAATAACACAGAACAGCAGTATGATTTGCACCTCCTGTGATTATTATTCAATAACTGTATTCACAGTAACAAGGCTGAGATGAATTTTTTTTCAAAGGGGTAATGAACTCATGAGGACAGTTACTCTTTCAGATACATGCAGAATGGTTGGCTGTATACAGTTTATAACATTCATACAACTCTGAGAAAGATTTTTTTCTTTTTAAAAAACCAAACAAATCAAGTTTTGTCCTTTCTCAGCTGGATTCAACTGTGATGCTGCAGAAAGGATCAGAGTATTTTATTCCTGTAGCCATCTTAGTACATGGTTTGCTTCCTCTGTAGCAGGGACCTCTGCTAAGCATCTTCGGCAAGAAAGAAAAAATGTATTACCCTGCCTAGCAGAGAAGGATGTACAGGTACCAGCAATACACGTTTGTACCTCCTGTGAACTCTTTCTCAAGAGTCACAATTTAAAATTTTGCAGATCTCTTATTTCCAAAAAGCAAACAAAGATAAAAAGGAGAATCTTTCCTGATGGTACAAAAAGGGGTGTCCACAAGAAATCCAGCATGGTCACACTGGTATGTTTTATTTGGAGCTAGCGTGCCATGTAAACTTACAAAATATTATTTGTCCAGCAAATAAAGCTGAGGGTGTTCACGCTTGCCTGCAGGTTTCAAATCTCCTTTCCAGAATGCTGACAACTCATTTCAGGCATAATTAGGACAGCACCACACACATGAGGTGCACTTATGTTTGCCCACCAGTGCAAAACATGCTATTTCCTAGAGATGTTCTGTCTAGTAATTCTCAATTCTTGTTTTCCCCTTCCATTCCTCCCCTCCCAAAAAGATTTTCCTCACTAACCTATCAAAGCTTAATGCTTGTTCTAGTAAGATGTTAGCCAAGCAGGAAACATTATTTGCTACGCTAAGATTATTCAGATTTTACACACAGTTCAAAACATCTAGATCCACAAGAGTATACACTGGCATAGAGAGAGGGAAGTTAATCTCCCCACCACTGGTACAGAAAAAGCCAAACTGGCAGCCTAATCTGGAATGTCATTTCTGATGGCTAGGGTGAGACATCAACAGAGATGCAACCAAGATGCTGGTTCTTCAGCAACATCCACTGGGATCTACATGGATTGCACACAGTTCTCCCCCCCAAACCCTGTACAAATAATATTTCTGGAGACAGGGAAGCAACAGAGAGTGGAGAGCAAGAACCCTGAAACACACTAAGCTTACATCAGTGGATTAGACTAGTTACTGATAATGAAACAGCAGAGTTTTCACTATATAAAATTTATAAATTTATTTTTTTGTAAAAATCCAAAGAGCACGAAGACATCTCACTCAAAATACTGGTAAATCAAACCACACTTAGAAAAATGAAAGCTGATTTTATTATCTCCACAGCCAATCATTTGACATGAACATGCATACGTAATTTTGCTACGCACACACCACAGTTTAACGTTAGTTATTAAAGGTTAAACATACAACATACATCCTTACAAAAATGAGTCAAAATGCAAACGTAACTTTTAAACAAAACAGTTTTTACTCATTTAAAAAAACCTTTGTGTTGGGTACCATTTTGTACAAACACAGTTAATTTAAACAAATCTGCTTTTAGTTTCCTCATGGTTGCACATGAAAATAAGCTGCAATAGAAAATGAAGTCATCAAGGGATTTTTAAATAGCAGAAGTAGGCAGTCTTGCCATGCAGAAGAAGCAATATTAAATATTAGTTTTTCAAAAAAAAGAAAAAACCACAAGTTTAAAAATATTTAGTTCAAGTCACAAATCTTTCCCCAGTACAGAGAAATCCAAATGCAACGCATAATTAGCTGCCACTTAGGATGGCTATTCTGAAAAGTAGAAATACTTTCCAGAACTGATAATTTTCATTGATTTGGCACAGAAAAGAAGTCTGAGCTTACTTAAGAACAAGAAAGTGATTAAAAAAAAGGGTAAACAGGAAGAGAGAAAATAAAAAGCAAGAATGAACGAGATAGTAGTTGCAATCACTAAAAAAAAAATCTGTGCATCTCAGTCATTGCAGAATACTGTCTGTCTACAGCAGGTGCGAATTCCAGGTAATTGTTATTGCAACATGGATTTAATTTGCTTGGAGGTAGTCTCATCATTCAAATGCTTTGTTGTGTACCTAAACACAGAAATAAAAATCAAGTTGAGAAGATCATATTTTAATTTGGCTTAACAAGTATGTAATTTCTTTTCTTATGACCCAACCTGACTGTACCAGAGTAAAAGCCTCAGCCACTGATCATCACCCAGCCCACAGTTACCAAGTACAGAAATCAGACATTCGGAGCAGAAAATGCTACTATCAATCAGAACTATAACCCAACAGCCTTGCACCAAGGGGAGTTAAAAATAAGCCTCAGCTGGATATTGGTTTTAGTGCTCATAGGCCATTTCATAGACTAAACTCACATTACCACCTGTGGTAGGTAATTATCAATAAGAGTAACTCTGAGGTCTCTGCCCACAGGAAACATCTTCAAATAAAACAGCTTCAGAAACTTTTCTTCAAAACTTCCAGTGACCAAACCTTTCTAAGATTGCTCAATGAGAATGGATTTAATCACTTTTCAGCCTAATTTCCTGTTTAGTTAAGTAATAGTGCTGCTACAAATAAAGAGTATACACATGTGTTTATCCCAGGGCCTTCCCCCTTCAAAATTCTCTAGGACATCAGCACATTTTTAAATCACTACAAAAAACTCAGTCATCTCTTATTTTAAAAGGAAGTACTGTATATCCTCAATACTGGGTTCTTTGTATGATTAATTTCCCTGATCTCCCTTCCCTAACTGTAATCTAAAAGCAAGCAAAAACTTATTCTGTAATTTAAATTTAAAAAGTTAAATTAGAACTTTCATTGTTATCCACAACAACAGTGGTATTTTAGTTGTTCACTTGTAGAATATCCAATGACCTTTTGTTTTGGAAATTAATATCAATATAGATTTCAGCACTTTTTGGTAATTTATACTTTCCACAAGAGGCCTAAAGTTTTCTAAAATCCTGAAAAGTTATTGCACTTGGTATTCTGCCCATGTGAAAACACTAAACATGATTATATTACTTATATGAATTTCAAATTGTAAACAGCTGATCTCCCTCCAAATCCATACAAGCTTACATTTGCTTTTAGGACACATTATCTGTCTCTTGAGAAAACAGGAGAACTTCTAACACTCCTCCAGAATCAAAGACTTAAATTTGGACTTAATTTCTCATGACATCTTGAAGCTTCTTTCATCACACACACACAGCAGCGCACATCTGCATCTCTTCCTAACAATTCCAAATGTGATTTTAAAAAGATTTAAATATCCTACCCAAATGAGTTATCAAATGGATGAAACCAGGGCTGTTAAAGTATGTAGACATGAAATGGGTTGGTGTGGTGAAAGGTCAGCATGACAACATAGACTGAATTTATGCTACTAACCACAAAATGACACAAAATGGAGTGAGAACCTGAACTACACTTTACATGTACTTTAATGATGTCAACCATGATGGGGAAAAATGGGGTACTAGTAAAGACTGGTGTTTATTTACAGCTGCAATCACAATAAATTAGTCAGAAAATAAGTGCTAATATAACATTTTTCCCTCTGGAAGCTTGTGTTTTTACTGATCACCACTTCAAGGACTGATCACATACAGGAGGTTCAGAGATGAGTAACAAAATGATTTAGGCATGGAAATACTCACATGAAGTCTGAAATTAAGCTCAGATTTTATTTTTTTTTCCTTTAGCTAATAATCTGAAAAAACTTTGCAAGTGAAACCACTTATAATACCACATTATTTCACTTCTAACCACATCTTAACACAAAAAAAAGAGGGCAAATGAAATTAAAGCAGTTTCACTACAGATAAGAAAAACAAAGTACAACTGCATACTTTCAGGCAAGACAAACTAAAGCTTCCACATTTCAAAGTGAGTACATACATAACTCCACCCAGTTACAGTTAAATGTTACCAACATAGTATGATACTTTTTCAAGGAAGGACAAGAATGAAGCCTTCATCTGCTTATCACATTTTGGCACTTCTTGCAACTCCTCTGATGCTGGACACTGACACGAAGAACACATTACTGACTACAGATACAGCTTTATGACCCAAATTAGCAGTTTTTAGGTTTCTATACAGAATTATTAATTTTTCTTTACTACTTCAATCATGTGGCAACTTCTTGTCTATTCTACACCAAAACCATTGAGACTCTTGCCTTAAGCACCTCCCTATAAATACTTTGTGAAAGAGGAACGATTTCTAGTTACATACCAAAAAAACTGCCTTACATGTCTGAAGCTATCTGCAAAACAAAAATCACATGATACCACTCTTATATTCTACTATTAAAAAATACAATCATTAAGCTATAGTCAAAACACACACAGCTGAGGATATGGCCCATGCAAACTAGTCCAGCCATCTCTTTAGTAAGCTGGCACAAGTCACAGGGCACATGCTGCAGCTGCTCATTTGCTTGTTTGGTAGTTCAGTCAGTAGATGTGACCACAGTTAATGTCTAGTTAGCTTTTAGTATGTATGATACTTTGTCATCAGTTTTAACTGCAGGTAAAATGTCTACTCTGTCATGCTCACCTCTACAGACTCATTCTTAACCTGCACACAGTTAAAGTATGCAAACAGTTATCCCAGAATGAACAACTGCAAGTTTATGACCTAGCTTTTAAAATGCAGTAGCTGCTCCATGCATCCCTGTCTCAATACACACTGGAAAAGAGGCTTGCAATAACCACATTCACCTTTTACCTGTAACACTGACTGAATACTTCACTGCTGAAGGAAATGCCCTGGACAATTTATGAAAATTCACATAAAAATATTTCAAATAACAAGAGTACCTGAGAGCATTTAGAAGGCCTTCTACACTGTTAGGAGGCTGGTCTTTAAGAACTTTGATGCATCCTTTCATCTAGGAGTTAAAAAAATGATACAGTTATTTTATGCTAATACCTTTTAAGTTTACAGAAGTGTTTTATATTCAGTTTGTCAGAGAAAAAAGTTAAGTTGCAGTGACATTTTCTTGATATTAGAAAGGAATTAAGCTTTCAGTATTACATTTTCCTATGACAGAATGGCTTAGCTACTTAAAAATCTGCGTATCTTTAAACAATGCAACTTTAATGTCACTCTGCTTTATTGAGCTTAGAAAAAAGGAACTGCAAACAGAAATCTTCATTTATCATAAACCCATTAAGAATTATTACAATCAGCCAGTGAAATAATTACAAAATCTGTGGCTAATACAGTAGGATAACAGTCCATCTGAAACAACCACAAAGAAGCATACAGTAACAGCATGTATTCCATAAACTTACTATCAAACAACAGCAGGAAGTTAAATACTTGGAGACTGGTGGATGATGAACTTAAGTTTTTTACCAGATCGTGAGGAACAAGCCATTTCCAGTCAGTCTGATTTGGATCTTTCAGCACAACCACTGCTTACAGGTGTTTCAAGACACTACCTGAATTTCATCAAAACAGATTTTTCATGACCTAACAATGACCATCTATGTGCCTGAAGGCCTAGTTTGTATTTCTTGCTACTTAAGTATATGGTTTTCTAACAGCTACCGCTATCCCATTAGCATCAATCCAAAGTGTACATCCAGTACTAGAACCTGGAGGACAGAAGAGGAGCCTACACACAATTTAAATACTCGAAAGATTATTTAGTAACAATAAACTTACATCAATTTTTGAAGTTTTGGCAAAAGCGCCCACCGGATGCACGTGGTCATAGAGTATGATGACACCCACCATTACCCTCAGACAGAATGATACTGTTTCCTCATTTGTAAACCTGCTTCTATATTCACTGTAATTAAAAACACAGATTATTATCTACCAAACACAACAGTACATACTAGTAACACCCAAAATAAGATTAAAGAAAAAAAATCCTACTATAAATCCTCAGAGGGAAAAGCAAACAAAAACCCCCAAACCCATCAGCCCCACAGACTTGAGAGCTTTCCTTTTTCCTTTCAATAACCTGCCTACAAGTCAGACCACTGCTTAGAAAGAGTTACCTAGAGATTAACAAAGATGCTCAAACCTAAAGTAGCACCCTGCTGCTACATCATTTCAGGTATGGGTTGTTTTTTTTTTTTTTCCCAGAAAAAAGAAAGAGATTAAAACAATACATATCAACTTTGCTTTCAATGCTTCCTCTCCTTTTTCCTGCCACCCTCTAATATACATGCAACCCAAATTTCTGACTCAGGTTAAAAAAAAAAGTTAAAGCTAAGTTTAATGAACAATGCTTAACTACTTTCTTGAATGGGACAAACCATTTCTAAGAAGGGTAAGAATATAAGTGTTTGGAGCTCTTAATGTACTCTGAAACAAATGTACTGCAGTATCTGGACAGGAACTTACTTAAATAAGACATAACTCATACCTGAGTAATTTTACCAATAGGAAACTATTTAGAACCCAGAAGAAACAGATAAAAAACCAAAACCTTTTTGTTCACATTCCCAGTGCCTCTCAAATTTACAGTAGACAACAGACTGCCTTCATGCCTAAAAGTCACCTCGTAATTCCCCAGACAGGGGTGCTGCAATTTTGTTACAGCCATCACCCAAGTCAACTTGCAAGGAAGTACCATCCAACACACTGCCTGTAACCCCTCTTTCAGGAGGCCCTAGGCAATCATGCTCAAATAGTATATTTTCTTGAATTATACATGAGAAAACCATTTATAAAGAGTGCCAAGAGGTTGTCTAGCTTTCATAGCTATTCTATTTTTAAATATTAATATGTTCAGAAAAGCAGACCACATGATTTGCATGGCTAGCAAAATGAGACAAGTTAGTTTCAAGTCAAGGTAAACAACTAACTTAGCAAAAAGAAAAGACCACAGCTCCTAATTACCCCAATTATATTTCTTTGATCTTATGCATCACAAGTCATGTCTTAAATACAGAGATGATTCAGACACAATACAAGCACTGTTTATACTCACGGGGTTTCCAGCATGACCCTGCACACACTAGCCATGGTGCTTAAGCAATCTGTAGTATTCTCTATTGGTAAATTTTTATTCTGCAGAAAAAGATAAATAGTTTCCAATTCAATTGTTGTGAAATATTATACTACAAAACCTAAATTAAATCAAGGATCTACTGGCATGACAACACGGAAGAATTAAAAACATCAACACAACTACGGTAAATTGGGTAGTCTTACACTGTTTTCAAAAAATATTACAATATAAATTAGCGACTTACAGAACAAAATCTACCATATGGGTTTTGTTTGCTTGTTTATGGTTAAAGAAGTACACCGCTGACACAACTGACTTTTGGGAAGTTTTAAAGGGATCAGCTAACCTGCTCTTTAAAGACAGAAATTTCTATATCCAAATACACGTATCTGCTGCAATAGTAAGACTTAAAATTGTTACAGCCAAGCATCTCAAATATGAAATGAGGCCATTTTTCTCAAGGCATTTCAAGTGTAAAGCAGAACTTAGGAGAAAATATTGAAAGACAAATGTATCTTTGTATTAATCATGTAATGTACAATTATTTTGTATTACGAAATAGTGTGCATTCTTTGCACGTAAGACAAAAATCAAAGTTATCAGAAGACAAGCACAATACTTGCAGTGACTGGATTTTACCACTAATATTTATTTAGGTAGTTAGGGATAAATAGGGACAAGTTAAAATGTTGGAATACTTTTCCAGTTCATGTTCCTCCCCTCTTCTGCAATAATGTAAGTATACTGAACTTTACACAGCAAAATAAGAGTGTCTTGGGAAGGACAGAAGGAAGTCACCTTTCAACTCAATCAAGCTGTTTCCCTTTTAGTTTTCTGAAGTTTCTGCTCTAAACCACCACCAAAATGCAGGCAACATACTTACCTCTCCCACCTCCCTCCTTGAGGAAAGCTACCATTACCAATGTTGTAATGCCCTCCATTAACTTTTTGCAACACATCGACAAGGTGGTTAGCTGAACTTCCTCTAACCTCTATGGCATCTGAGAAAGATACTTTATGTTTCTTGAGTCTCCAAAAATCAAGTTTGATTTCTAGATGCCAGATTAAGCCTGGTAGAAGAGTTTTGTATTCTAAAACAATGTCTGTCCATGCAGTGCTTTGAACTACACTATCCAAGCCATGAATTTATACTCTCACCTCTGACACAAACTTTGTTGTAGCATCACTTAAGGTTTTCAACATTGGCGTTGCTTCAGCATAAAATAAAGACATTCTGTTTGCCAACTCATTATTTACTTCATTTTCTCCCTCTGCCTATACAACAGAAGGAAAAAAGAATTTAGTTGTTCTGTACATGAAGAAGATAGGTGGTAGTATAAGATTACATGTCATCTCATCCAAGGGTTACCTACTGGGACATTGTTAATCCTCATACGGCTCAGAGTTCTTCTGTAGTAGCTGAAGTCATTCTGTATAGCAGGATTTGTCATCTATATAGATACGGAAGCAAAAGAGTTGTGACAAACTCAAGAAAAGTATAAGGACAAGTCTTCATAAAATATAATACTGAGAACAAGAAAATATTCAGCCTTCTGAAATAAAAAAGGCCTGTGCCGTGTTGGGAATAGATATGTAGAATATAAAGCTTTCTGGTTAAATTCTCAGATTTTTCAGAACCAGATTTAACCAGAACAAGAGAGGGAGTAGTCTCCTCAACAGGATTTTGAAATTAGTAGGTTGAAAAAAATGGCTTTGCTAGTTTGACTCCAAGAATCAGACCAGCAAATCAGTATCATTTCAGCTTAGTTCTTTGCACATTAGCAAGAAAATAGTCGGACTATGGGTGTGCAAATACTAAAAGCAGCAGCAGCATTATTCCAAGAGATATGCCAAATTTGGATGAAGAAACATGATTAATATGAACTGAAATGTAACAAGTGCCTAAAGCTAATATGATATTTGATCTGCTTTCCAGTTTAACCTAACTCTAGGTCATGCGAACAAGCTGAGCATCGTAGATATTTGATTATCTACTGCATACTCTATTCTAGAACAGAAACCCCAAATTGCTTCAGTACATAGACTTGTTTCCTTTTCACTAGCCTTTGTGCTCAAATTTACAAGTTCTTACCTTGAGCTCATCAAATCGGAGTGTAAAGTGAAGAATTTCTGCAAACTGCTTAGCAAGAGCCTGCTCTCGCTCCAGGTGTTGCGTTGGTGAATATGGAGTGCTTGTCAGGGCTCCCAACAGACCTCGCAATCCTGCCTCTTAAATGAGAGGAGAGTATTTTGCAATATACAACTGCACCTGCTTCTTGTATCCCTATTGACTGATATTCTGCATGCTGGATTTAAAATATACATCTGCCAAAATACATGGTAATTAATAATAAAAGGGCTTGACAAATTGCTTCCATGTGCCACTGTTACCATATTTACTTACAAACTGCTGCAAAGACTAGGTTTAATCAGCACTGACAGCTGTGAAAAAACTTCCTGAAAAGTTTTATTCAAGCTTTGTCTGCAACATTTGTGTAAAACATATTTCAATAACCTGCGTTAGCAGACTGCAGCCTTTAAGATTACACAGAATTCAAGAGGTACATACCTATCAGCAGAAATCATGTTTTAGTTTAAGATAAATTTATAATCCAACTTCCTGCTCATCTTGAGAAAAATACGTCACCTCTTTAACAAAGCAGAACTTGCCTGCAAAAAGCTTCCATTTTTCGAGCGAATTTTTTCATGAGCTATGCTAGTAACTGTCTAAAATTGAGGTAATGGATAGTTTGTGAAAAAATAAATGAAGTCTAATCAGTTTTATTAGCTTAGACACAACTTCAGTCAAGTTGGTTTTGTAAGAGGCATGAAGCACCATTTTAAGTACTGCACCTGCATGAACCAAGATCAGGTATTTCCAGACACCAAATTATTTCTGGTGTTTGGGTGGGAATAATACAGTCACTTTTAACTTCTCTTGGTATCAGACACATTAACAGAATTAATTCTCAAAGAATTAGTCTACTAATTTCAAAATAATCAGCTGGTTAGTGCTTTAGAGAAAGAGGATGACAAATATGCTCCCATTCCCTTTCTCTCTCCTCTCAGGTACCCACGGAAGCGAGTTTGCTTTCACACACAAGAAGGTAGTACACAGATATAAATAAGATCCAATACAGTATATGGAAGGAATTTATGCAATATGAGTTTTTATCTGCTAACAAGAGGTTGACCTAGATGTGATCACATCTGAATATACCAGATGTACTAATTAAAGACAAAAAACCCAAGTTAATACCATTGCACTTACCTAGTCTCTGAGAAAATTCATAGAATTTCTTTAGTTTGCCTACTAGTGGAACAACTGCACCCCACGCCTTCTCCTGCAGCTTCTCATCATTGGGATGCTGTATTGCCTTAAATTAGAAAAAAAAAAAAGAGGAAAAAGTATGCTTAGATTAACTGATACACTACTAAAAAACAAAAATCTGTGCAGGGCAATTGTTTGAAGAGCTAGTAATTAAAAATTCTACCTACTGAGAAGTTTCCAGTTGAGATACAAGCCTGTACTAACCCATGTCCTGTTCCAAAAAGCACTAAATACTTGTGCTGAAAATAAGTATCCTGAATAGGAAAACAACTTGCAGGGAGTATAAAGAAATTGTTAAGAGTAAAGCTACTCAAATAAGAAAATTTACTTAACCAGATTAGTTAATTAAAATCAACAACTTTACTGGGGTACCTCCAAGGAAAAAGTTTAGTGATCAAAGTCTCATCCTAATGTTGGTATCTATCAACAGTTTCTGAATTTGTAAAGAAAACCAACAAATTTGCTGCGAAATTCAAGCTAAATATTACAGTAGGAACATTTAAGCATAATCAACAGCATAAAGCACCACACCAAGACATGGTGTATACCAGAGCTTTGAGGTATATATGTATAGACCTTATCTTCACAGTAAGCTTCCCAGACATATAAAGCCTTAAATTCAATCTCTCTAGGTTTTTAAGACAGAAACTAGACTACTTCACAACTGAAAGTTACTAAGAAAACAGAAATAAAAATGCTTATAACCCTCCTGCCACATCTTCCTGGTCAAGTCCTTGATTTCAAAATCTGTTTCAGGCAGCCCTGGGCTGAGTTGCAGCACATTCCTCTCTGGTCCGAAGGAAGTTTCCTTCCTGTGATGTCTACCTCCTCAGGAGTGTCTGTCTTCTTTCTCCAGGGGAGCTGCAGGCTTCCTTGCTGACACACATTCCTGCTCAATCCTACAGCCTCTCCCTGAGCATGCTCCTTCCTAAGGGTTCTGTGTGATAGAGTTACCCTTCTTAAACCTACTTTATGAATTCAACAGAAAAAACACTCATGGTACTTTAAGTAAAGCTGAATGGCTACGAGCATCTCTTAATTCATCCGAAGTGAGCAGACACTCGTGCTATCTAAAGAGTATGTTACAGTGAGTGACTCCTCACTTTAGGAACAAAACAGCTCCCATTGTTGCATTTGATGAAGAAAGGCAGGGAGATGAGAGAGTATTTATTCCACCCTTTCTTAAAGGTAAAGGAAAAATGGAGTGACATGCTGTACAGAAATTTTGCTTCTGTTCCAAACATCTACTTTAGTAAATAAAAGCCAATTAAAAGGGATTGAAAATGAGATGCCTTTTGTGTTAGAATTATCACACAGACTTCTCCAATTAGTGTACAAAAAGATGTCAACACCACTCAATACTGCATTGTCGTCACGCCACGCTCTTTCTAAATTCATCACTCAAGAAGAGCTTATGTGGGAATAAAGAGAAATCAATAGCAACAATTCCATTAAAAGTTTGAGAAGCATCATTTGCTATTACATATGTGCATTAATATTACTGAAACAAGTGACATCTGTTTTAATGTTAAAAAGGAACATTCCAGAGCAGAAGCTCAAGACAGCAATCTTAATAGACAACATGCTCTGCCAAAACAGCTCCTGCAAGCAAAGTTAAAATCCAGCAGTATTTGGTTAGGATCAGACAACGAACAACCACAGGTTGTGCACAATCATAACGCTCTAGCTTACCTCTCGTATTTCATGGCCAGCTCCTCTATATGACTGCAAGTCTTCCAGTATTCCTTCTGCATCCTTTAACACTACATTCACCTGATTATAAATTTCCTTTTCAGATTCTGTAGGTTGGGCATCTAAACAGTAGAACATATTAAATATATATATATATTTAACAACAATATGGAATTCAATAGGCACACCATCACCTACTGGACAGATTCTTCATGCAGCAACTCATCAAGAATTTTCATTCTCTGAAGAGCTACTACAATGTATGAGGAACTCCAAGAGAGTGATTGTATTCATTTTTAGTAGTCTTTTAATTCACTTAGCATCCCAAAAATCCACCTGGAATCTATCCTTCCTGACTTATTTAAAACTAAGTTAGGAGAACAATTCCTGACAAGTCATCGTTACGACTATCATATCAATCTCACCTTGGGGTGCAGTACAAGCTCAAATAGAAGAGACTTAGGTAAGGACTCAAAAGATAGACTCACTGCAGATATTACAGGAGGTGTTCATGTCTACTGTTATCTAGAAACACTGCATCAGATTATTTTCCATCTTCTCTGCCTCCCCTTTTACTGTCTGGGAAAGGAGCCCTTTCTTTTACTTCTAAATATATTTAATTCTCAAAACATATTCTTTACTGCACTAATTGCAAAATCAGAGCTGAGAACAAAAAGATCTAGTGTAAACTTGTTTGTGGGTTTTTTTTTCCCCCTACCCCCTCTTTAAGGATATATACCGTCTAGCTAAAGACTTTCCAAAAGTGTATTTGATCATCGTTTCAGAAGATATACATACATGTTTAAAGAAAGGTGATTCAATAAGAAGTATGCTTTGAGAAGAACCAACAAAATGTTTTAACCTTTAAAAATAATTACCTAGTACAAATATCTGAGACCTTGTTTATCTGAGATCAATTTTTCTTTTAAAATTGTGATGGAAGCTATAAGGTTAGTTCCCTTTAGATTGATACTAAAAAGATTAGTTACTGAAGCTGCTACTGAAGCTCTTGCAAAAAAAACCCTCTTCTCTGTTACATGGGCAAAATATGTTAGAAATCAAGTATCAAAATATTTTAATCCAGGATTTCCAATGTCTAGAGTCTGGGTATTAACAGTAGATTCTTTTTTATAGGGACAAACAAAAACTATCTATAGACAATATATCCTCATGATTTTGTGCAGTTTAAAGAATCTGGAAAATGTCTTTTTAAAGGTGGTTTTTCTATGACCCATATGTGTAACTCCCACAAACAGTGATGGAAGTTACGCACATACTTACATTAAAGAGAAAAAAAAAATAAATCACAGCATCCTAGTCTTACACACTAAAAAAAAAACATTAGAAAATGAACTTTGTATTAGGAGAAAGTAAGTTTTACATGCATTGCCTATCTGGATTTTGCTATAATTTTTGCATAATACTCTTCTTTTTATGGTTTAATACATAGAGAGTGGGCATTATTAACAAATATGCCTATATATAGACCTTGCAACAGTTTAACTGTGATATTTTGAGAACCATCATGGGTAAAAAGAAAAGCTGGTCACTCCTTTCAAAAAAAAAAAGTGTAAGAGCACCACATTGATTAGGCATCGAGTAGAAGTGGCCAGTGCTTTTCAGATCATCACAAAGGTCACATTTATAATTTTGAAAGCTGCTGAAGACTGCTGTAAGAAATGAAGACAAAAAAATGAGGGAGAAGAGCAGACAGGTAAGCACCAGTTGATTGGCAGCAGTTCATGCACAAACATGAAATGCTATAGTGAAATACAGACTAAAACGTGAAGCTCAGTAGCATTCCAGATTGTGTTGTTAAATAATGCAATCAAGACTTGCCACTTGGATTGTCTCACACTGAGTACATCTCTTGCCTATTTAATTTTTCATGCCATTTTTTCTTTACCCTCTCTAGTAAGGAGAGTTCATTTTTCAGTGGGGGGGCAGGACCAGCAGAAGGGCCCATGAGAACAACTCCTCACTTCAAAACCCACCAACAAGTAGAACAGATGTAGTACTACAACCTTCCAAGTTCAGAAATGAAAATCATCTTCAAGATACAAATTAAGTGGTCTTCACTGAACAGCTGGCTATGCAAGTCAACACCTTCAACACCTCTGTTAATGTATTTCACTTAGGATATAATCAGCCAATTACTGTATTTCATTTTCCTAAAATATTGCAGGAAACCTAAGACAATGGTTTATAGTTAATTTGTTGGGGTGGTGTTTTTGGTTTGGTGGGTTTTTTTGCTTGTTGGTTTTAGTTATAACAAACTCCTAAATATATAAGTTTTAAAATCCACTAGGCACTGGATTATTTCTTTTGGTATGTATTTCATTTTGGTGCACCCAGTCCTCTCCAATAGAATAAAGTTGTAAACCTGATTTGTCCCAACTAAGTTCCTTTCCCATCAGTAATTCTTCTGCACCTAGAAAAGTGCTCAAATTAAAAAAATAAACCTAAGTTATTTTATATTCACTTCACAATACATTTAGGATGTTATTAGGATGGATTTAAAAGGCACAGTGTAGAAAATCTTCAAGCCCTAGTGCTGGCTGGCTCAGAGCAACTGTTTTATTTGCTTCGAAGTGCTGGTTAGGGCACTGCATTCTGAAAGCCCATCAAGGGTGGAGAATTGGGGAGAGGTTCCTCTTCCTAAGTACTGTTGTAATCTTGAATAGATGGAGGTAGCATTCCCACATACCAGTATGTGCCTCAGGACTCAAGCTACGGGACTTTCACTTGAGAATCACTAATTGTGGAACTCATTCTCCTCAATGTGGAGTGCACAGAACAGGAAAGGGAGTTGTACTTCTGAAGTTAGTCTTGACAACTAAGTAACAGCAACCAGCAATGCCAAGCATCCAAACAGCAGGATGAAGGCAGCATACGATTTCAGGGATTTCCCTCTTTCCCTTCCATGGATGTAAGTTCCTGCTACAACTTTATAGCAAGGCTTTGCCTTTACCCAGCAATGTTTTCCATAGAAAGAACAAATAACAGTAAGCACAGCACAGCTCACTGAAACGTTCTGTGGTTTGATATTGTTGCCAAGGGAGCTGACCTCTACTTATTCAAGGCAACTTTCACATTTCTAATCCAATAGTAAGAAAAGGAAGACTGAGATCCCTTAAGTAAATGGGAAGTTCACCTTCAAATTAATTTTAAATTTAATCAGAACCTTACTGCCTTAGGTGCAGTATACATTTAGAATTCATAAAGCTCACACAATAACGTATTAAAGACAAAAGAGTAGACTTGAAACAATATACAAACGCTGTTACGTGAACTAAATGCTATGGAAGTACGACAACATATTGCATGCAGGGAACACACACACTTAGTGACTATTTAAAAAAAAAAAATATTTGCCTACCCTACAGAACTAGTAGGGAGAGAAGTTTGAGGTTAAAAGTTTATACTGCACAGCAAACACTATTTAAACTGAGATTTTTCCCAGGGAAGAACACATCAAGTCATCTGAAACTGGCTGGGACAAAACTCACAAGCAAAACCCCAGACTGCTGGAGATGAAATAATTTATTCATCTCTATCATCATTACTATGGAGAATGCTATCTTTGCAGCTCCTCTGAAAGCTAGCCAAGTTCTTTGGAGGCAATGCAGAATACTTTCAGCGCTAGCTTGAGATCACCATCTGCAACGAAAAGTACTCTGTATTTTAGCTTCTATTCAAATCAGTAAATTTGGAAAGGATTTGCACTGTGACAGTAATGACACCAATGTAAAAATTGAGCTGTAAGTTTCCCACGTTGTAGGTGGCTGTTTTACATTAACAATATTGTCCTTACAAAGCTATGCATTTTCTTCTGCTCACGCTAAAGTAGCACTGCAGAGACTTTAGTAGAATACTTAAGACAACTATTTATTTCAAATAGGTAAGGTGAATGACCAAAGATAACATAAGCTTAACCAGTGTTAAGGCAAGGAAAAGCCAATAACCCATTATATCATTTATCAGAACCTTTTTTATATGTATTCTGATAGTCAGTCACACAAAACACTGGAATCTAGCACCAAGATAAACATCTGAAAAAAAATCTCTTAGAAACCCATCTAAAACCTTTCTAAATTTGGAATTTGTATCCCTATAAAGCTTTAGGGACATTAGATTTTTAGCTCTTTATGGTATGGTGCAAGAAACATTGAACTAGCCTGCTCACTCCAAAGATATATACAGATTTAAGAACAGAAGACTTCAAACTGTGTATTACTGGGCCAGGCGTAACATAGAATTGGCAAATTTGTTTTTAATACAGAGCTTACTTGCTCTTCCACATAAAAACACAACATTAAGTATTGCAAGATTAAGTGCCAAGTCTTGAAGAAAGATCTTAACTGTGTCAAAGCCAAGATCCTGTCAAGGCAAGCTATCTGAAACAGAGTAGCAAGAAGCATGGATACACAGTATAGCAGCAGAAACAAACGCAGGACAGGGTCCAAAATGAATAAAGAACAGTCTAACAATTCAGCCATAATGTAAGTCACTTAATTTGACTGCGTATGTAAACATTTCATGTCAGCAACCTGCTTACTCTCATGCCAAATCTTGTTCATGCTCAAAACATGCACTTTAAAACAAAACTGATAGCTAAAGAATCAGTATTTCAAAATAGCAATTTTTATTGCAATTGATTTTAGAATTATGCTTCTTGTATCCAGCTAACTTCAATTCAGTCCAATTAAATGATCAGTATTTGCAGATTAAGCTGGAGCTTCACAACTCCAATATTCTCCCATATCAGCTCTCCCTACTTCACTAAGTTGTACCTATTCTGATGATATGCAAGATTTGAAGCGGTTTTAAACAACAGTTTTGCTTTCTGATTTTTGAACACAGCCTTTGATTTTTTTCCCTTTATAATTTGTATGGCTATCATCTTTCAATAACAGTATATTCGGAAGAGACAATTGATAAAATCAACAGTAGAGAAGTTATAACTTTAAATGAAGCAAAAACATATTTCTCCAAGCATTCGCTTTCATATTAGAATAGAACCAATTGCTACTGTTTCATCAAACACAACTGAAAATAATTTGGGGGAAGAAAAGAAGATGTAATGAATTTCAAGTTATCCATAGCACAATACTTCATCAATTTTCTGTTACGATATTCCGTTGTATTTTATTACATGGTCAAAATGCACTTGAACATTAGTTTTCTCATTTTATGCTTGCTGATGTACAGCTGGGTAAAGCAATAGCATATCCCAAAAGAAAGTAATTAAACATGCATAGCAGCAGCCAACACTTACCTGCCATTCTTAGGCTATATTATATCATGCAATAAAAACTAAAAGCAGAAATACTAACAATATGTGAACCTTCCAGAACGCTTGGCATTGATCAGGCAAGCTATACATCTCTTTTCAAAAGCAATTTCGTCTCTAGACTCTGAGCCCCCCTTTTAAGGAAGGAGGAGGTTAACTGTTAAATTTCAATGCCAAATCAAATAAGGTTCACATATACACCTTTAACATGATGATGCTGGAGAGCTATGAATAGCTGTTGTGAGCCAATCTGTATATGCAGCATTACTCAGTGGCACACTGGAAGAAAAGAGAATCAGGTTTCATATTCAGTCCTTCCTTTAAGGTGCATGTATCCTTGCAATTTCAGTAAGTCTTCAGATAATTCAAAGTCTTCTTAAAGTTTTCATTAAAAACAGACAGACTTTTGGTTTAAAACAAGAACCATATCAGATTCCAACAATAAAATATAATTTGAAAGCCCTCCCTGATTTTACATTTGAGAAACTGAGGTTATTTTAAAACAGATTATTGCTTTCTACAAAAGTTCGCTGAACAATTATCCATAGCTCAGGCATGCAAAGCTGTTAGAAGTATGGCAAAGTAAAAACATATATTTAGTACATGACAAATGCAGTCTACTGCAGGCAAAGAGTAATAGATATATAAAATCATCTTCTCACTTTCAAAATCAAGGAAAAAATTTGGCCCCTGCTCAAGGTCTGTGCATGTCAAAACTTTTAGAAGGTTCCCCATGTTAAGGTACCTGCCAAGACAAGAATAAGAGAAAAGAAAATTTTCTTTTTGTAAGAAGGAACAGCCCAAATATAGTTGATTGAAGTGGTGGGGGAAAGAAGACCAGAGTTCCATCAGGCACAAACCCGTCCTTCAGGCTGCCGCCCTGATGGGTGGAGGGAGACCCCCACCTCGAGGACGTACAGCTGGTGATCCCAGAGATGCAATGCAGCTTTCCTGTAAGAAGTGACCACATCACCAACATCTTCACAGCCGCCCCTTTGCAAAAGGGGCAGAACTCCAACTGAAGGCCTTGCCAGTGATTAATTCTGTCCCGGTACACCCTAGCACCAGTGTCCTGAGCAGGAGCACCACGTTGAGGGCCAAGTACCATATTTGCAAGCATTGACATGGTAGCCATGCTACAGATTTTTACCTGATGGGACAACAAAAGGGAAGAGCTTTAATTTTATCAGCCCTTATAATTTTGTCAGAAAGCCACTATGGAAAAATGCATCAAGATACATCATTTCAGTGTGCAGAAAATGCTAACACAGGTATGCCACAGATCTTTTACACAAGGTGCCTAAAATATCTGGGAAGCTCAGACAATTCCACTTTGGACTTTTGGATGTAAGAAATGCACATTAATTGCACCATGAATGACCAAACCAGGATCAGGAATGGTTTAGTACTCACTCTTGTACAAGATAGGATTACAGTGAACAACTGCTCAGCACAGATTACTATGGCATACTGACAGAATTTTTCATTTTATGATTATTTGATTTGCAGGCAGATGGATGGACATCACTGACCACAGAGACCCAAAATGACTAAGCACAAGGAAAGAAAATTCACACAGTAGCATGACGGTGGCTTGGCTACTACTGGAGGGAGAAAAAGAAAAAAAAGGAGAAATGGAAAAAAAAACCACATGCAACTCTTCCAAATTGCAGATTTGCAACTGAGTCCCCTAGCCTTCACTGCAGCAGGT
Source organism: Strix aluco (assembly GCF_031877795.1). Lineage (NCBI taxonomy): Eukaryota > Metazoa > Chordata > Aves > Strigiformes > Strigidae > Strix > Strix aluco. The sequence goes on along the minus strand of NC_133931.1, from coordinate 10,299,619 downwards.
ATAAGCAACCCTACTGTTACCATTTTAAATGCACCAGCTGTGAAGGGCTGAGAGACTTACTTTCAAAATCCAAGAAAAAATGTGCTGCATTGTGGTCTATGTCCCTGGTTAGCACCTTAATGAGATTACCCATGCCAGCAAACCTAAAAATAAAAATGGCAAAATAATTTAGTTCCAATAACCATTTCCTTTAAGTACACGCCTGGGGCTCACTGAAGCAGGGCTCCCATCGGTTTTTGCACATGGGATTCATCACCTTCTGGTGGGAAATAGAAAACATACACTGCACAGTGCATTTTCACTTCCCTTCTCAGGGAGGAGCGATTGTTGAAAAAATTAACAAGCTATATCCTTGACAAAAATAAAGATCGGAATTACTGGCTCTTTCAGCTTTAATACATTTAAAGAATGTTACCTATGATGACTGCACAATTGTTTTGCATAACTGAAGCAACCCACAGACAACAAAAGCAACCTCAGATGGAACTGGTGTCATCATAAGCCTGTGTTTTTACTATCTCGCCATAATCCAAGACAAATTTCGGAAGGCCTCTTAATAGAAGTCATCTGTGGCCAATGAACAATTTTTCCCATCAAATAACATAAAGTAATGACTTAAATGCAAGTTAGACTTTTCCAAAACGAGGAGATAATCAAATTTCAACAGTTCTTCTTATGCTTGCTGTCACATCCCAGCTAAAAGAAATGAAAAGTAGAAGAAAAATTAAATAGTCATTAGATTTCTCAAGGTCAGATAACAAAACAGTTTCAAACGTTACCATAAGTTTCAGAAATCAATACCTTCAGTAGGACTATAAAAACTGCATTTCAGAACAAGGCAATCTTTTCAAGGACCCTCCCATGTATACAGAAGCTGAAAATATACTTAAGAACCATTGCCCTCAACTACCAGTTCACTAGAGTGCTGCTGCAAGACAAACACAAGACACTACCCAAAAAGCCGATTTCATATTATTTAAGAATAAACCATCAACAGTCTGACATTTGGATGCAAGCTTAAGATCTAAAAATCGAGTTTCAAATCAGTGTAACTATACCAACCTACCAGTGTATGCCCCTTTTTTTTTTCCCTGAGTTTTATTGTCACTGAAGAATGATGTTTACCTGGAGGGAGGTAGCATGACTGTAAGAATCATTAATTTATTAGGAATCAAGAAAACCGAAGCAATGTGAAGTCAAAACAAATTAACTGGCAAAACAAATTTTCAGAACCTGTGTTGACAGATTTCTTGAGTTCCATAAGATAAATGCAACCGGTGTGTGAGGAAAAAGCAAACTAAGAACAGGAGGCAATTTATTTTTCAGGATCCACAAGACTCAGCAGTAACTCACAGAATCAACAAGAGCTAGATAGACATGGAAAGGGGAATGAATCCCAGATTATTGAAAATTATTCAGTCTTTGCTTCCACGGCTTCTATGGAATGACCAAACAGTTAAGAATCTCGATTTTTACAAAAGCAACTTTGAGTGTAATCCAACTGATCACAGTGGCTTCTGCACACAGAACTTCATCCCCAGGTGTACGCTTGCTTTTTTGCACATTCAAATTTCTCCTCAAAACTCAAGAAAATGTAAAGTCCTGCTTCCTAGCATTTGAACATAGTTCTCTGGAAAGTCAGATCAGATTTCTGAGCCTGAGAAACACCCATTATTTAAGGAAGCTTTAAATTAAGGTGTCCAGTTTAAACACTTATCTTAAAAACTAATCCATCAGAACGTGTTTCTTCAAAGAGGCAGCTTTTCCAGAGCTTTCTATTCCATAGCTTAGTGAACTCTTCAAATGCTACATGTGCACCAATGCTGTGTAAACATGCAGCATCAGAAAGCAGAGAGATTAGTTTTCCGTATTTCATCAGCATGTTCTGTAACTCAGGACTGAATAAACCACTTAGCCCTCTCCCCAACAATGAGGACATTCATAATCTGGAAGAAGTTGAAACACAGAGGCACTCTTAAACAAATATTTTCAATAGGGGCAATAAAAAGGCAAAAGTACAAGCTACCTAATAGTGATTGAGTCTGTAGATTCAGATTTAAAAACCAAACCTCAAAACAGTGTATTATGTATTTCAATTCTAACATTAACAAGCAAGGAGCAGACACATAGTAATGACCGGTGTTAGCTGCCTAAAGAGAACTCTTATTATACCTACAGTTACTGCCATGCTTCAGCTCTTCAGCTGCAGCATCGCCTCCTCCAGCAAAACATTTTCAATACCTCAAGTAAATGCCTCTATGCAGGTTTTGCCTTTTGTTTTGACATTAACCAGTCTCCTAAGAGTTTACAGGGTCACACATGTGGTTTAAATACTGGATAACATTACTTCTGAAGGTCAGAGTAGGGGCATGCTTATAGGGTCGAAATATTTTGAAGATAAGTTTACAGAACAGCATATAGCCACTGCAGAACAGGTTGTTTAATTGAATCCCTACCACAAATGTGTAAGGGGACAGGGACTCAGTTTTGCAATACAAATACTTTCATTCAGACCTTCATCCGTCAGAAAAGTTTGCCAGTAAGAATATATGGTTTCTTTTCTGGGAGTGAGTTTAACAAATAGAGAAGCACAATAAAAGGTTTGGCAGTACAGTGAAACAGTAGATATGAAACAAATTCAAGCAGAAGCTGCAACTGACCTAATGGTAGCAGTTCAGTGAACAGCCTCTCTGAGAAAGGGAGAGAAATTGAAGATGATGAGCATGGATTAATTCAACTACGACAGCAACAAGATGACAACGTGCGATATAGGAATACACTTCAATTTACATGAATACAAAGCTGCATGAACACTTGTTTGTAATAAAGTTCATAACAGACCTCTTCCCTCGTACATTCAGCGTACTGAAAAAGTCTTGATAAACTTAAGTCACATCACAGTTTAGCATAAGAGATACAAACCACAGTTGCTTTCTTAGCAGTAGAACATTCACCATATATTCAGTTTTTATGAAGTGAATGGATACTAGCAGAAGCTGGACAAAATATTTTTGAAACTTGTATCAAGATGAAGTCTAACAGTTACTCAAGGATCTCAAGTACTCCTTGATCCCAGAAGATTTACTGTGTTTTAATAACTGTGAAAGTGACCATTCCTCCAAGTTGTAATCCAAAAAGACTTTAAGAAGCTAGAGAGAGCTTGAGAACTCAGTTTAGACAAAAGTTGAGGAGATACAATTGATCTAGCATTTCTTGGGAGGACACTTTTCCTCTCCTTAGCATTCAAGGTAATGAATGCAGGATCCAACAGATAGAAATTTACTCTTCTGGCAAGGCTAAGCACTAGCTTCGAGCACTGAAATGGCCACCTAGAAACGAGACCGTGGTGTCACAGCATGGAACCTCCCAAACACATGGAAGCAGCTGTGGGTCAACATGCCATGGCTCAGGTTAGATGGCTCTATACTTCTGTACATTATTTTCCTTCGAAAGGTATAGCTAAGCAGCAAGAATAGCTGACCTGTTGCACTCAGGTGGAACCCTAAAGAGAGGAAAATGAAAACTGACCTAAGAGACTGCTATGTCAGCAGAATACCTGGATTGATCTAGAGTAAAGCTCAGAGATGCCTCAGGCTCCTGACAGATCCAGATTTTCTAGAGATTGTTTCGTTCAAGATAGCTCATCATTTGCATTTCTGCTGGGCCCAAAATACACGAAAGAAGGTCCACTACTGGCTCTAATATTAAAGATAATGACAATCTGCACATAGTAAAAGGAAGTCTACAAAACTAGCCATTACAGTTATCTTCAGGGACCTCTTCTGCTATTTGATGCCCTGTAAAAGCATCACCAGCACGAAATATTTTGGTAATTCTATGAAGACTTATCTTGGTAATTAACTACCATAGTGGCATGCCCAATCAGTACAGATTTACCAAGAACTCTTCCAGTTTCCTTGAAAGTCTACAACTTCAGCTGAAGTAAGTAGAATTAGTGTTTCAGAAAGTCAGATGTGGTTCCAGTTAGCTAGCCCTGATGTTGACCTATCCTCTAGTCAAGAACATCTTCCAGCACTAATTGCATCCTTCTTGAACACACTGCCGCAGTCAGCCCCGATTCAAGAAAGATTTGCGCCTGTATAAAGACCAAAGCCAATAGCAAGCACTATTAGTGAGTTTTATATCCTGCAGCTGGGATTTGTCTCAGAGCCAAACAGCTGACTCAGAACATTGACTGGAGGTGACTTTTGTGGGTGCTAACACACCTTATGACCCACAATTGTTCCAGCACAACTGGAACAAAAGACACTGAAGCTGTAATCCTTATCGAGAAGAATTTTGCATATTGCAATCACCAACTTCAAAATATTCACACGCCCAGCCTTAAGTACAGTTTAGATCAGTACCTATTTGTTCTTCCACAGCTTCAGATTGTCAACCTCTGTCCAATTTTATTTGGTGTTTCATTCAGAATATAGTACAGTTCAAAACTTGCAACTGTTTTTTCTCCCAAGGTGGTTCTTGATTTTAAGATTTCATAGTGCAGTGTCCAAAGGTAACTCATTAGGTGAGCTGACAGTGTAAGATTCAGTAAAAGCACACTTTAGACGACGAAGTTTTCTCTTGCCACAACTCCAACATCATAAAGTCAAGAGCAGAAAAAAAACCACTGGTGTCTGTCCAAAAACTGACTATCCCTGTGAAGCTGCCCAGAATCCCTCCTGACATGCTCTGTACTCCAGCACAATACTTGAGCCACATGGAACAGGTTATGGGAAATCAGAGCATGAGCCAAGAACATGGTTTAAACTTGACCTACTTGCAGAGGAAGACATACGGAATGCCACATTTGATTACAATGATTTGGCCCATTACAGCCTTATGGGGTTGTATGATGTTGCGTGTAGTGTCATGATCAGACAAGCGGAAAGCAAAGGCGTATTTTCAAAACAAGTCTTGCACGCATGCCCTTCATGCTGAAAACATCCCTGACACATTTCATTTTTTTTTTTTTCTAAGCTAAGCCCAGGGGAAATTTAATAGAAATACATGATGCAACCAAATTCAGCAAGCACTGAAGAAATTTCCTCCTCTCACACTTGAAAGAAACACTGTACATTAACAAGATTTTTCCCTGCAATTGGCAAGCAGCTGGAAAGCTTACTCTTGTTAAAGGTAAATACTACAATGACATTCGTAAGTGACATTTTAAAGTTTTGCTTTGTTCTATCAGAAGAATAGCATGCTTTCACAGAAGAACAGCATGCTTTTAAACTAGTTTAAAAAACCAGATAAATAAATGGATTAAAAAAAAATGTGTCTGTGACCATTGAAGAATGCCTGCTTCAAGAAAACATTGGCTCACCTTTTGGAAAAGTATACACTTTTCCCAAGACTACTTTTAATGAAGCTTAAGACTGAACAGGAACATCCAGAGTATGAAAACTATACTCCATGAAAACCTCATAGCCATGCTCTGGAGCCTGGAGGAGGAAGTTAAGCACAACACTATATGGAAAGCACATCTAATGAAAGAGCAAACATCTTCTTCCAGGGATTGAGTTTTAAATTTTCAACTGGTCATGTATATGTGGCATAAACCTCCAATTCAGAGATATTTTGGTATAGTAGTAAGTGAAAAACACTTACAGTGTTAAAAGTCTAACATTATAGTATAACACTACAGCGTTACTACATAAACAAAAACCTAGCTGAATGTCTCCCTATACTGTTTTTCTAGAACAATAATCCTATTAGCCTGGCAACTGTTTCAGGGCTTACTGAATGTTTTCTGCCTATTGGATCTAGCCATGAACAGGGAGGGAGAAAAAAAACCAAACCACCCAAAACAACAAAAGAACAAAAAAAAACCCCAACAGCAAATAGGTGGCTGCCCACATCAGCGGAATCCAAGGCAGGCCTTAGCAACAAATGATATCACAGAGCAGACAGCCTATTGGATCAAGTGCCTTTTTTCTCCCGATGAAGCAGTTAAGCTTCACAAGCAGTGAAGCTTCACAAGCAGTGAGAATATATTTGCCCTCAACCTTAAAAGCTAGAGAGCACTGCAGAAGTGGAAATAGGCTTATAAACTGCATTGCGGGAATGATGCTATTCAGAAAGTCAGAGTATTTTCCTTGGATCCAAACACCTTTTTCCTAGTCTAATGCACATTTATTTCTCTTCTGAATAGTGCTAGAGAAGCACAGATGCCCTCTGAACACATTCTAATTCCTACTAGTGATAGTAGTGTTTAAAGTAATAAAGATCTGTCATTAAACAAAATCCCAAAGTAATAAAATGCATTGTCCAGATAAGAAATAATTATTGAGGTAATAGTAAAAAAAAAAGCAAAAAAATAGTAGTTATCACTGGAAAAGAGACCAACACATGGAAATTATCAGCTTTAGATATAGGAAGAAGCTGTTTGGTGCTATTAGCTTAAAACAAGTTAGATTTTTGGATAAGCTGGTCTCATTTTCAGCATTCATCATAGCTATAGTAACATTATTAGAATTAAAGGTATCAGTTCAGGTACTGGTATCTAACTGCCGAATGAAACACATATATGAAGTGCCACACCAGTCACCAGTTGTGCATAAACCATGCAATTTCATTCGTTGCTGGACAAGTTGTTCTAGCACACATAAGATTTCGTCAGGTTTTATACACACTTTTATGACATACTTCACAATCTAAACCCAGGCAAAGATCTGTGCACTGCTTTCCACTCCTGACACCTAGTGGTTCTTCCACAAATCACTAATTGCAAATCAACCATAATAAGAAGAATAAAAGATATGTAAGCCGAAACAAAAAAAAAACACAAAACCCACACCCCACTACTGAATTCCTAGGGCTTCAATCATCAATATCTTATATAAATTGTTTTTCCACTATTCAGATATCTAGATAGAAAATGTTTTTGTATAGGAAAGTAAGTATTCAAGCTACTTAAAAGCTGTTTAAAGCTGCCTCTGATGCCAGTTCTTTTGCCTAAACCAACTTTGATACAATAAACTGTTCTAGCTGAAACTGAAGGTTGTTTTGTTTTGTTTTCTTTTTTGAGATCACACATCATCAATAAAGTCTCCTTTCTAAAGAAAACTGAATTCAAAACTTGTCATATCAGGCAAGTGGAGGCCTGCCAGCGAAAACAGTCTAGTGAAAAAAAGCTCACATTCCTCAAAACCAGAATTGTAAAGTATGGTCAAGGTCAGCGTTCATTCAGTTCATTTTTCCACTTAGAGGAAATCAAGGGAAAGGCACTGAAGAATCCACAGTCCCTTTAGAAAAGGCAGTCTTTAAAGCCTTGCTAATTTGAGAATATTTTAGTGGCACAGCTGACACTGAGTAACCTATTTGACAGGAGCTACAATAAAATAACTAAGCATGCCCACACAAGTCTGGGATAAACCCCAATTTGTCTGGGAGGATTCTTATTTTTATAACAGAACTTGTATTGAAAAGGGGAGAGACTATGCTGCACAAATCTGCTCTGATTTACCCTTCAACAAGTAACCGCACTATTCTAGTAACAGCTAAAAAATAGATATGCTTTCCTCTTTCAAAATGACACATCTCAACATGCTTTCTAACTTAATTCTGCATAATGCCCTTTTTAATACAACTACATTGCAACTATCCGAAAAAAAATATTTTTTAGTTCAGGGACATTTACACTTTGCTTTCTTCTTCGAAGTCTGAAATTTTAAAAGCCTTTTGTAGTGCTGAAACTCCTCCAACAGAGGTCACTACCTTACAATTTCATCTCCCAAAGAAAGGGAAGCATGTTTCATCCCATCTTAGAACCTTACAGTTCTGAGAGCTGGCAATTTTCTTCCAGCCTAAATATTGCATTTAGTCCATGACATTGTGATGTTATCATGGAAACGGTGGCTGATCTTGAAGTCTGTCTTTTTTCAAAGCAAGCTGAGAACATTCTATTTTTATCAGGTACATCAAGACGCAAAAAAGCATTTAACAAGAGATGTGGTAGATTTACAGACTATTATTTTACAGAAAAGCTTCTTACTCTATAAAAGATGGTATGCCTATTAAAACTGTTATACTACCACATACTATGAAAGTTTCATATTTCAAGGATGTCAGCTAAGTTCTCATCTCTCAAAAAACCCAAACCCAACAGTAACAATAATTTGTGTAAGTCATTATTCTGCCAGCTTTTCATCTCATTGTAAAGAAAAAAAAAAAAACCAAAACAACAAAAAAACCCCAAGACCTGCAAGTATATCTGTTAGGAAAAAAAAAAAAATCTTTCCAATCCCTAACTTCACTATAGCGTCTACTGCAATTGATCTGCTAGCTTTTACTTGGTATTTCACTTGTGAAAAAGCACTCCTCTTCAAGTCTAGTTTAATTGGGAAATGTATTTTCTTTCAAAATAACTGAATTCCCATCTATAAGAATGAGACTCCCATACATTTCAGTACCCAAGTTGGATGAAGTTACGCTGAGACTCAAACAGCCTTGGTAATACTGCCATCTAATGTACTAGGACAAGGAGTACAATCATCTGTAGTGCTCTTTTAATACTCAAATTAAATGCTTTCTTTTAGTTTGACTCCAAACTGTTGCACCCCTTCAGTGCCTTGGCTTGCAAGTCCTACACTAACAATATTATGACTAATTATCTAGTTATCAAGCTGATGGATATAAATATTCATTGACATATTCTATCTCAAGGGATTTTTTTGGGATGTCACAGTACTAAACTTCAAACCTTGTGTGTATGAACCTGACACTGACTGTCCATCTGCGAATTTAGTTCAGTGACACACCAGCGCTGAACTACCAAGGACAAGGGAAGTCCTATGACCTTCCAAATCATGTAGCTGGAAGGGCAAATTTCCATGTTTCTGGATAGCGTTTTGATTGTTTTGTGGAGTTTCCTTTTTCTGAGACACCAGTCAAAGCATGTTTGCTGAATATAGAAGGCTAATGAAACACATCAAGTTACTGATAGTACAACAGAAAATGACTAGCAGAATGATACAGCCTTCCCATGCCATCTGTTTTCAGAAACAGTAACAAAACAGACAGGCATTAGGTGGGACAGAGGGCTAAAACTGGTCTCTACATGGTTGTTTGCTTCTTTAGAGTTTTAAGGTTCTACAGCTGTCTTATTTCCAATTACTACTTCAGAGCCTCATGAAGCATAGCATCAACTACTTTTATTGAGTCTGGATAGTTTTTGTTACAAGGCAAGTGTAAAAAAAAAAAACCTAACCACCAAACAAAAAAAACCAAAACACCACCACACCAGACCACATTGGTCCAAATTCCTCTAGCTGTCCTAAATATGATCATCTTTTATCTCATTTTCCATCCCTCCCATCATACCTTAACTTTTCTTTTAATCTTAAAATCTAACTAAAGGTGTCCCATAAGTGTAAGCTATCATAAGCCAATTTATTTTCATCCACCTGTTGGAAATATGGAGAAGCATTTATTATTCTCCAATGACTTACACACCCCACAATCCGTTAAGTTCAGTAGCAAGTATGCAGAATATCACAGTTAGGATTTCCTGCACCAGTCCCTTTGTGAACTCTAGAAGTCCACACCTCATCCCATCTCACAAGGAGCTTGCAGCAGTTCTTGGGGAAAACCAGGTACATATGCAGCACAGAAAGCCATTAAAGAATACTGAATGAATTTAATAGTCTGGCTGAGAAAAATACTTGACCTGAAAAGACTCACATACTAGAAGAACCACCAATTATACACTCTCCCTGTTTCCACTCTTCCTTAGGTATCTGCTCACATTTGAAGGTTCAGGTTTTCTGGGATATTAAACTTTTTTCAAGTTTTAACCTTATTCAGAAAGCAACATCTAGTTAAGTTTGCCCCATTCTTTGAAGCTTAACCAAAGTTTCCAATAGTCTCCAGATCTTTACTATTGTCAGCTTACTGGTGCTCTCCTAGTAAAAGCGCTGCTTGGGTACGGCTTCTGCCAGTCCCTTCAAACCCATCACACTGGTGATTTCAGCTGGTTTAAGATGCTGTTAAGCATCTCGCAGGTACATCGTCTCAGCACAACTGGAAAAGGTGTAAGCATCAGCAGTCAGACCCTGCACTTGCAGGCTGCTTACGTGGACACCACCACCTTGGTTTATAAACATTTTCGCTTCAATACTCAAAAAAATTTCTGTGAAAAAAATTCACGGTTTCTTCAAAGAAAACAGAAGTTTCTTCCCATGTGATGTAGCTGTTTGCTGGACAGCCTTCCTCTTTCTGCAGGCAGTACCATTCCCAGCAATGCCCCTTTAGTTCTGCTAGCTTTTCTGTATGACTCTCACCTTTCTGAGCAGGAGCAGCACTGTTCTAGCAGAGGAGTAAGTGAGGGTGCGAAAGAATGAGCAAAACCAAGTGCACACATGCAGAGGGAAGGAAGATAGTGATTCCTGGAGACTGTACTTGGCTAGGCAGACCCATGGTCTGACTCAGTTTAGTGGCTCTTACAGCATATCCTTTGCAAATGCACACAACGCTGTGAGTCAAAGCTTGCACTAATTCTAATAGCAACTTTACTAATACACTTGTTCATGACTTCAGAAAGTAAAGGCTACCAAATGAAAAAGGTACTATTGGTTTGTTGTAGATTTGGAAAATACTGCTGTATGCTTGCCCGGTTCCTAGACTCATTCCAAAACCCCAGAGAGTCAAGACAGTAGGCTAGGATTGTTGGTCTGACCCAGCATTGCCATAAGCTCTACTAAGAATGACAGAAATGTGATATACATCCCAAAGCCAATGAACCTGCAAAACAAGTATTTTAATACATCAATCATGCACTAAAATAAGGGACAATTACTTTAGTAACACATTTATAATGCCATATATTCTTAATTCCTAAAGGGAGTATTCAAATAGTTTTAGACACAGCACTTGGAAATGTTTTCTACTGTTGTCAACAAAACTGATGACAAATCAATTTAATCAGCTCCCCAGAATTCAAAAAGCTTTTTGATGATTAATCAGAAACAAAAGAAAAATAAATCCTATCTCACATTTGGTAGCATTACCTTCCCCTTCTGACAGAAGATAGTTAGCTATGCTGGCGCAGCACAATAAACATGAAGTGTAACACACGCACACTCTATGCAGTAGCTCAGATGACAAGTAGCAGGTTATAAAATTAAAAGTTAAAACCTTCACATGAGTACATGCTACCTCTTCATTCTTACAAGCTGGTTCAGAGTACAGGTTTCTGACATAAGGCATCTGGTTCAGAAAAAAAGTAAAGTTACACAGTAACTTTACTGAAGAGACCGAGAAAGAAAAACCACCAAAACATTATTTCTTCATTCAAATCTTCCAAGAACTTTAAGCACAATCTTCCAGGGTAAGTTCTTAAATGTGGCCAAACTACTATGGGCACACTAAAAATGCCTTTGTTGAAACAATGGAACTTCTTCACATCACTACAGCAAGGAGTTTTCAAAATCATTACCAGGCTGTGTGGTGAGGTACCATGCAAGCAAAAAACCAAACACTTGCAACCTGGTTTAATGTCTTTAACCAGAGAGGTATAAATTAGGTTATATATCAGAACTTCCTAGTGAACATCACAAATTTCAAAAGCTGTAGAAGTAAATGTGGGGGAAAACTAGTTCTTAAAAAGAAAAGTGCTAATATTCAGCACAGACCCATTTTCTGCCCTTTAACTTATTCTAATTTTTGCTTCTTTTATGTCAGGAGAGTTGTCAAGCAGGTTAAGTTTCAGTTCTTACCTACAGCCAGTGCTGCACTCTGTTCTTGTCCTCCAGGCTGTTTTAAAAGAAAAAGAGATTATGAAAATTCATTCTTCTGCACCGAAAGTCTTAAATGTAATGCTACATGACCTTGTAAAAGCAAACACACAACTGTTCCAGTCTATTTTTCCAGATCTACTTCATAAACATAGTTCTGGACCTATATGCCATGCTGTAGCTTTTTAAACGTATGCTAAAAAAAACAGAATGCAGAACTGTGTTTTATCTCTAGGTGTATAAATAAACAAGGAATACAATTATTTGGCAACAAACATGTTTCTAGGGAAAAAGGCTGCTGGTGTTAGATAATCCATAAGAACACATATCCCGTAATATATCTAAGACTAAAGAGTCAAAGCTGCAGTAAAATACCAGTGGCAAATTGTTCCACTTGCATTTTCAGTTTGCTTTAAAAAAAAAAAAGAGCATAACACAGGATTCTTAATTCAACCACACTAATTAGCTCTTGAAAAAATTCATGGCTTGCATGCTGACCTCCAGAGAAGGCATTTTCAAGTTACCACTGAAAACCTTTTGCTTAACAAAGAACACCAGATTTCTTGGACAGCCTCAGTCTGCTATACACATTATTAACCACCATCTTAAGGCTGGTGAAATAGTTATGTTAATAGTACAGTTTAAAGGAGAAGATATGGAGTACTACAGTATCTCATAAAGCTGCATAGGAAACAATAGTGTAACATTAGCTATAGGGCAGGCTCTGAAGATCTACAGCACCATAGGCAAGAAGCAGAGTGAAGACCCTAGTGTGAACAACTCTTCACAGCCCACAGAACTGAACATAAGCAAAAAGACAACTGTCAGACACTGTTATGACTGTAGAAATTTATTTTTCCATTCTTTCCAGTGTATGCATCACTCTCAAAGAGGCTTCCCCCTTAACCAGGATTTCTTTAAGTTTAAGTAGCATCTGCTTTTTTCCTTTGCCCGTTGGCTTCAACTTCTCATTACTCTCTCAGCAGTAAGCAACAGTTGGTACTTCAGGGCAACAACTACTTCACAGGACAAAAAGATGGCTAACAGCACTATCTTTGTAAAAGCTGCTGCAAATTCCCTAAAACTCACCCACTCTCACTAGAGATATTTTAAATGGGTTTTTTCCCCCTCTCCTGATGACTTCAGACTGCTCAATTCATGGTCTGAGACAAAGCAACAAAAATCAAATACTGACTGGAAAACACTGGTTCCATGCAGGTCAGGGATGAACAGAACTGATACTGTGAACAGAGAAACTGAAGCCAAAGTTTGACCCAACATTAGTTAAAAAAACCCTAATTTCCTGAAAAAAGTGAAAGAAAAAAAATCAAATGGGACTAAACATTTACAGACACTAAAAAATTCTATGTAAAAAGATTATTTTTTTGGGGAGGGATAGTCAAGAGCTCTGGTTAAGATGATTCTGGGTGAGAGTCCCAACTTAATTCACTGAGATATAATCAAAAAGGAGAAGTCCAAGTTCATTAGAATGACCAGACTATAAAAATAAATATGAAAGCAACAGAGGAAAATAACCTCTATAGCAGTAAGGCTAAGGACTTTCTAAAAAAAAAAAAAATAATGCTTCCTAACAGTATTAGTTCATTACTGAACAGAAATGTCTAAATTTCCAACTTACAAAATTATTAGCTAAAACCTAGAATTGCTCAGCTCTTCACATCTTTCTGGGCAGAATACTGCACTTACAATCACAAGCACTCACCACCTGAAAGAAAAGTTTGCTGATGCTTGGGGAGCTTGTTCTGAAAGTTTCGATGAATGAGTGAAAGTTAATTTAACAAAGTCTTCCAGGATCCTTGTGATAATGAAGACGTGAGGAAAGAAGAGGCCTAGTAGAGACATTAGGCAAAAGGGAAGCAACCCAGAAAGCTGAGAATTATACATCAATTGGACCATCATCAGTAACAAGAAAAGAGATGTTCCACAGGAATCCATTAACTAGATTCCTATCTTTTAGTACCCATGAGCATGTCTTCATGCAAATCAGGTAAGACTGAGCACATCTGATGCTATCAACTTGGTTTACACTGGCAAGCTGATAGATATTTGATTTTAGCACAGTGTGACTTCTCATCACACAGTACTTTAAATTTAGATGTTAGCACTATGCAATACAATACAGCACTGTCTAAATGGTTAACAAATTGACTTGTAGATCTCTAGCAGTCAGTGAGGAATAATCAGTGAAACTCCATTAAAAATGGCCAGATGTGAAACTAATGGTGTGATGGAAACTAATGGTGTGATGGATTACACAATTCTTGCGCTTCTGGATGCACCTTAATTCAGATACAAGAGTATCTAGATGAACAATCACCTATTATCAGATTCAGAGTGCATTACTTGGGTTCTCCCAGTTAGTATAGAGGATGATCTGCAAAACATCTGAGCTTCCTTCAGATTGATTCTCAAGGTTTGGATCTGCAGATTAATATACAAAGAATACCAACAGGCACAAGATTAGACATGAATACTATAGAATTTAATAGGTAGTGAAAATTGAATAATACAGAACCAAGCATTTTTTCAATTGCTTGTGATTCTGAGGCAGCCAAATATTTAATGTTATACGACAGAAAGATGCAGCTCTAGGCAGGAAAACTACCTTTTATTCAATGGGTTAACAGCTCACAGATTTTCTTTAGCCTTTTTTTTTTTTAATACCATTTCATGGAGTCAAACAGCAGAAAGATTAATGCATCCCATCCTAGAAATCTCTATTACACACACACACTCCCTCCCTTGACTTGCAGCCTAACTTCACCACAGCATAAAAAAGCCAAAGCATATGCTAACATCTCAGGCCAACTACAACAGGAACTCAAAGAATTGCCACAACGGTTGGAGAACAAATGTGGAAAAATGTCTACAGCCATTAGAGAGGCAGTGAATCATCTAAACTGCAGCTATTCATTTTCAGAAGCAAAGAAAACCAAGCATCATTCAGTTTGTCAGAGAAATAGCCTGTAGTTGACACAAGTCAAATGGTACCCAAATATAACAGATGCATTAAGTAAACTTGGCATCATTGCGGATAACAGAACTTAAAAAACAAAACAAAACAAAACTGGCTAACCACTGAATAAGCCCTGTGTTTGGGGCATCCACCTCATGTTGAACTGATGCTGCTTAACTCGGCAATACATGAAAACAGATTTCAGAAGAGAAAAGCTAACCATTAACTTCCAGTACAAAACCAATGTCTTCTGCCCAACCCTGACTGAACCAATTAAGAAGCCTCTACACAGAAGCATAGATTTGTTAGCAACTGTCAGTCAAGATTTGCTACAAGAATGGTGATTCTGCAGGCTTTCCAACAGTCAGGTTTTTCTGCCTATTAAGAACTGAAAGCATTGAGTACTGAGAAAGAATCAACAACAACAACTTTGCAATAAGAATCTAAATTACTTCCTGTGTACTTGATTGGTACCTCAGCTTGTCAGGGAACTTCGGAAAGAATTACTTCATAAAGCTCCCAGCACTTATTAAAGAAAGCTTGCAGAGGATTCATGTACTCCATGTGAAGTATTAGGCACCCAGGCTTTAGTAGTTGTCTTCAAAACACAATCCACTGTGGTATTTTCACAGAGCAAATGCTGAAATTTCTTGTTTGAAGTTCAAGTTTGCACTAGGATTTCCCTTGGTAAGCATCACCAATTTGAACTCTGTGCGAGCCAGAGGTGGATTATGGCACAGATGTTCTCAGTCCATGAATCTCAAGTGTCCTTTGCATGCTGCTGAACAGAACAGGACCTAGCTCTAAGACTACACTGCTCTGGCAATTTTTAGACACTCCTGCTCTGTTGCTTCAGTTACAGACCAGAAATTAAGTTTGAGGAAACCACTCTAAAAATTGGTTACTCTTAGAAGCACACATTAAAACACAAAAAACCAAGCCCAGTCCAAAACAGAACCACAAGTCAAATACATTCCACATCTTGTGGGTAATAAAAAAAGAATGCTAAGAAACGTTTAGTAGTAAAACTTGATTTTTACTTTGGTAACAGTAACAGATGGCTAAACTATAAAAAAATAAATCACAGCTAAGATCATGTTTCAAAGGAAGTTTCAGGGCATCTGCAGATGAACCCATGGTTCAATACTAAATGGATGCACCTATAAAGTTAACATCAGTGATTCTAAAAGCAGATTCTGCTATATCTGTATGGCAATAAAACTTTAGATTAAGTCTAGGCAAAGGTAGTCTATCACTACTGCAAAGTGACCTTAGTTCTTTATGAGAAAGCAAATCTACTGGTTGGCTGCTATAAAACCACCTTTTGACTTCTGACTGTAGAAAGCTTCAGCTCAAATCTTTCTTCTCCATTTATTTTTATTTATTTATCCTTCTGAAGCTAAATTGTGTCTTTAAAGTCTATGAGTTATATTAAGCCATTCTCTATCCTGTATAATTTCTCAATGCTGTCCTTGTACTATCTCATATTACTTGCGACACTCAAACCTGTGTTTGAGGTTTGTAATTTAATGACAGAAAGGGTGATCTGACACAAAAGCTTTCTTGGCAGTTCTTGACCTGTATTAGACAGCTGCCAGAAGCACACGTTATGCTTCCTGTCTTTATTCAGAGATTAAGATGCATTCATGCCAATATAACTCATTCTACACAGCTATATTGGCAAGCATCGAGTGGCACTCTCAGTTCCACATGCTAAATTAGGGGTGCAACTAATTACTTGTCATACTCCAAGTGAGGTCCACAAAGTGCTGTTTCAGTTTCTCTAAAGCTTAGTCTGAGGATTTGGCTTCAAAAGGAATATAGCAAAGAGCCATGAAGTTTGCTTTGAAGAAAATATTTAAAGGAAGTTTAGATACTGCACTGTAGATTAACAAAAAGGGGACAAGGTTACATACATAAACCCGTTTTATCAATAAAAAAAGAGGGAAAACCACAGATATTTCAGAAGCTTGTATGGTTTAAGAGGATATTCAGACATATACAAGATTAATACTCAGCATGAAAATTTATACTTCAGCCACTTACAGGTATGTTTTCCACAATAAACCATTACCTTAGCTTAGTGGAAACAGTAAAATGAACTATGATAATCTTGATTTTTGCATCTTGTCAAAGCTTTACACAGGAAAAAAAAGCTGCAAGTACAAGGTTGGTTTTTTAACCAAATCAGAAAGTTAGTTTAAATATTTCCAAATAATCTTTTTCACTTCTCAAAGCAAGTGAGAATATTAAATGTTGGGTAACCAGAAGACAAATAAGAACTTTTAGGAAAACAGAGATAGAGCTACTTTGGGTTGTTTAATTTGTGGTGGTTGTTTTTTCGGCAGTAGGGTGGGGGGGTAGAACTGTGATATTTTAGTCCAGGCTACACAACTTCCTGTTTTACTGCAAGGAAAGAAAAAAAAAGCCCACAAGAATTATTAAGTCCTGTGTCTAATAGTTAATGATTCAGACAACTGAACTTGCTATTTCTGGTAGCATATTATCTCCTGTATTTCTTTTGAACCTTCATAAATCTAAATCCTGAAGTGATTCAGTACTGGGTATATTATATGAACAGAATTTTGAAGAACTCACTAGTATTCAGGCTTTCACCCCTCAAAAAAGTACTTAAGTAGTCCTAAGCTAGGAAGAAATATTGAATACCTTTACAACATTAAATGATACTGCCGTTTGCTATCGCATGTTTAACTCCCCTATGACTGCTTAGCATTGCTATTTTTCTGCAGTTGATGCTTCCTTTGATGTTATGCTGTTAACACCCAGTTGTGAAGTGTTCCTGAATACCAATCAAGTGATCAAACAGCTTTTTTATCTAAGATACACAAATGATATAATTTCTTAGGAATATGGCAGAGTTTAAGACCATACCCTGTCCCAGAAGTTTGCAGCAATACTCATCCACTTGCGTAGTATTAACAGTAAGACAAGAAAAGGTCAAAAGGGCTTTCCCATTCAACGTTATTAGTAGTGTATTATCAGCTCTGAGCAACCACAAGACCCGTAGACCTATTCAGTAACACTTAAACAGAGGAGTCCTTATTTCTTATAATCTAGATTTCTACACTCAGGGTAAACCACTTTCCTCAGGGCTATACTAGGTCATATGAACAGAAAGGAACTTCTATCATGAAAGGAAACCAACCAGAGAAGTAACTTACCACCTAAACCATCTTTTTACTGATTTTAGTGAGTTCTAACCATAAACTCAACAGTATGAGAAATGGAGAGCTGAAGCCCGAGTTAATTCTGACAGGTAAAACTGTAAAATGAATTTAGACCTAAGCTGATTACACTACAGCTATAGAAGTATCACAGACAGCATCTCTGCTGCTCAGAGGCAATGGATTTTATTATTACAGATTTCAAAGAACACGGATTAGCTTTTAAAAAGCCTGAAAAGCCCTTTCTATGGAAACCAACAGCAGTAAGTATTGCCACATGCTTCTCAGGCTTGAGAGCTGAGCAGGTTATAGGGGATACTCAAGCCGTTTGCTTTAACTCCTTTTTCCCAGAGGTCCCTAGTACTGCACCACTAAGCAAGTCTCAGCAGAGGCAGCTCCTCCATAGTCATAACTCATGCACAAGCCAGGAGGCAACACTGTGCAAGACTGATTCCGTGACAAAGCCTTGGGACCAGCAGTAATTTCTGCTGAGAAGGACAGGGGAGCTCTGCTCTAGTCAGAGTAACTGTCATATAGCAACTGAGACTCTTGAAAGCGCCTCCAGCTTGCCCAGGAGTGCCTTGAGCTCCACCTACACACCTACATGGAAAGATCTGTAACAACTGTTTCAGCTAAAATTAACAAAAGAAGATGGAGAGAGGGGTGAAGAAAAAAAAGTTGGAAGCTTTTCAGATAAGCTAAACAGTAACATTCCAGTAGTAGAAGTTTGAGATTATTCTAATACAAAGAAAAACATGGGTGATTAGATGCCAGTAAAAATGATAAAAAAAATACTCAAACCAATTGTATCAATCACTAGCTGTCCAGAAAGGAAGAATCTAACCAAGTTATTTTAATCTGCGACCTCAAATGTGTATTGGGTAGCATTTAAGATGGAAGCATGCAAAAAAATTATAGAATACAGGGCAACAAATGTAAGAAACATAACATGGGAATGTCTGGGCCCAGCTCCTAGGGCCCACTGTGTTTTCAACAGCTTTGTCCAACAGTCAAGAAAAAACACCAAAAAACAGGAGCCATACACACGGTCTTAATTCCTGCATTGCAATTTAATGATACTGAGTCTCAACAGCTGCACACTATTTCTGCTTGATAATTTCCAAAGTTAATTCTTCCATGAGCTAAAAGGAGGCAAACTGCATTAGGGAAAGTTCAGATTGGACATTAGGAAAAGGTTCTTCACTGAGAGGGTGGTTGGTTCCTGGAACAGGCTCCCCAGGAAAGTGGTCATGGCACCAAGCTTGTCAGAGTTGAAGGAGCATCTGGATGATACTTTTAGTCATATGGTTTAGTTTTAGGTAGTCCTGCAAGGAGCAGGGAGTCGCACTCAATGAGCCTGATGGGTCCCTTCCAACTTGAGGTATTCTGTGATTCTAAATCATAAAACTACAGTTATGTGGTCAAGCAGTAATCTGAATATTAACCAGATCTGAAGGACTACATGTTAGTAGTCCAAATCCCTACAGAGTTTAAAAAACCCAATGAAAAAACACCCACAAAACCTAGAAATGTCCTTTAACAAACATGAGTCCTTCTGTAAGTCAGGAAGTGAAATAAGCAACATCTGACATTAACCTAATAGAACAGACCACATAAAACCTAATATGAAAGTCCAGTCACCTGTCTCAACAAGCACAGCTTTTCAGGTCAAATGTCCTTCTGATGAGAAAAGTTTACATATTTTGCTGCTCTGTTTAAAAGTGACTTTTCAAAAAGTCAAAACAACCCTTAAATTAATGTCTTTAATTTGAAGGCTCATTGGACAAACAGAATTAAACAGTTCATGTTATCCTGAGCAATTATTTACAGGTGGAGAAAAACAGCAGCTTTACCTTCATAAACAAATCGTCATGGCTCAAGTCTCAAGCAGAACACAGTTTACTAAATGAGCCATTAAACCAGATTCAAAACTCATGTTTTAAACTTACACTACTGTTGCAGTAGGACTACTGCATGTAAAAGAAAGATATTTTGAAAGATCTCTACACTGATTTTTGCTTGATTACAGTAGAAAACCCTGTCACTAATCATTTGCAGATTACTAACATCTTCATTCAAGGTTTTAAGTAATTAAGTCTCCACTGTGGGAGAAAGCCACATTACATTGCGTCAGCACAGGCAGATTATTTACATTCATTGCTAATATGTACTATTAGACTTTAAAAAACACAGGACTGCACAAAAGCTTTTAGCCCCTCAATCTATCCCCATGCTATTGCAGCCAGCCACTTAAACAACCCCCAAGATAAAATACAGCGAATAAATAGAAGACAGCTCAGTTTGACCTAAAAAAAACCTGTCAGCTATTCCTCTCTCTTGCCTTAGCTACCAGCATTAATACAAAATACATGCATGCTCGTAGAACATCAGTAACATCATCAGAATTTCTACCAAAATATTTTATAGTGAGTGTCAAAACCACAAAAAGTACTTAACCTCCATATACTAAGAACCTTTTCAAGCCCATTTTCACATGGACAACAAATCAATTCAAGATGCTCTGCTGAACTGCAGATAGAATTTATAGGCAAACCTACAGCAATATATTTAGTAGTGTTGCTCTAAAGGAGATTGGTTTTAACTTGTGGCACAAATGGGAAGTAAAAGTGGTTTCAGTTGTCAGGAAGACATTAATTTTTCTTCATGTATTTACAATACATAACCTCATTGTGACAGATTATTCTTTTCCCCACATGACCCTGCTGTTGGTATCTGGTAGGTTCGACGGTGAAAGCTTTTCAAGTTGCTCAGAAATATTTGTAACTTCACCACTTTCTACATTGGTTACACTAGTTTCTCCAAACAAAAAAAATCCTTCTGAAAGCACACATTAAAAGCTGCACATTTTTCAACACCTATTTCCTTGCTTAGTAGAGGAAACATCTAGCATTGAGCAAAACAAAACAGAACCTTGCTTTATATTTCTTGCAGCACATCTTACAAACTTCCCAGACAGTCAAAGCCATACAGAAGTCGGTAACACATGCAACATGGTCTTTACTCAATACAGTATCTCTTCTCAATACAGTATCTCTTCTGAATGAGGTTCTTCACTTCTAACCTTTTGTAGGCACAGAGGTATGGGGACAACTAGAAACAAACTTTCCTGCTCTTTTTAAGTTTTAACCCATATTAAGGGATTTGCACTAAAAGCCTAAAATCATAACTGAAGAGTTTTTAAAGATTGTCCCCACAAGGAAGCAAAACATTTAAAGATGTGTCAGCCAGACAAATGCTACTCTTAAGAGCTATATAAGCCACAACAAAGAGTTTTCAAAATTAATAAGTGACAGGTATGCATTTGCTTCCACTTTGCAAACATAATACTGAAGGTGTTTTCATATTTATTAAAATAAGCACAAAATGCAAAACCTGTTAATCCACAAACACTGCAATAGCAGTGCTGGAACAGTGACTTCACAACATGCTAATCATATTGCTCGAAACATCTCCCCATCATCATTACAGGGGAACAATTCTAAGTTGCACGGAAAGATTTTTAAATCTTTAAGCATGCAGACAATTTCAAGCTGCATATGAGAGATAAAGCTATAAAGAATGAATAATTATCAGAGATTATACACAAAAGCAGGAGATAATTATCAAGATCCTTTCTGAATGACAGATACTCTGGAAAAATAACCTGATACAAGTAAGTTAACGTAATGAAAAAGAAAAGCTAATACAAGAAAAATAGAGCCAACACTAAAAAGTTTTATGTTCTTCAGTGTCTGTGATAAGGGACAGCTGAAACATCATAACCAAAAGAAATATCACTTGGATAAAATAGGCATGCATGTCTTACACGACCATTTGGACTAGTCTGTGCCACGCCAAAGTCCAGCTGGCTTGATATTTCTATCTTGGCACCAGTCATGCAAGACTCGGACACACTCTGCCCCAAGGGATACCATGTCGGTGTGTCACATTCTCTTTTCAGCATATTCCCAGAGCTGGGGGCCTGCACTGAGACTTGGGTCAGGTCTAAAATGTGGTAGAGCTCAGCAGGCTCTCAGCTAATGTCTTCCCAGACCACCGTTAATGCTGAAAACAGTGAAATCGAGATTGTGCAGCACTACTCCTGAGCTAAAAAGCACTACTTGGTCCTAAAGGAAATGCTGAATTAAGACAAATACTTTACCATGGTTGCAGACAAAGAGCTGCCTTCTAGAATTACCCAGTTTCACTCAGCATGGCCATCCTGTTAAACTTCTCAGAGAGATAGGGGGATAATAGGGTGGGAAGGGACGATGAAGCAGAGAAATGGACAGGGAATTAGCCCCTCACTGCTAGGCTAATGAACTTTTGAATTTGTTGTATGGGGCAAGCTGTGTGCTCAAATTTAGTGACAGACATACGTTATTTATTCATATCATATACAATCAGAATAATCCAAAAGGATTAACCTAAAAATTACTGTCAGACAATTACAATGTGGTTCAAAACTTGCGTTGGTAATACAATGCTTTGGTACCTCAAATTGTGACAGACTACATGCCACAGGTTCTTTCTTCTGTAAATTGAGGAACACACATTTTCAAACGGGGTATTTGGGAAGGAGTCTCATACACATTTTAGTTTCATGAGCTGCTAATTTTACAGAGCCAGGCAACAAAGCTCTTGAAAATATCACTCACAAATAGTTGTACTATACAAATCATCTTTATATTAAAAAAAGACTTAAGTCAAACATTGTTCTCACTGTCATTTCAGACAGATGCATGTTATTGACCACTATAAACCTTCAAAACTTTCCTATCATTATTCTGTTTGGCAGAGAGGCAGAAAAACAGAACAAAGTATTTTAATATTCTCTGTGAACCCTGATTATTAGCAACAGCTACATAACACAATTTCATAAAGTTATCCTCAAATGCTTCTAAAATTTAGGCAAATTAACTAGCATGTGAAGATTAATAAAGCATCTGTGAATATTTGGGTCATAAAAGCTTTATGTTTCCTTACTGGCTAGGATGCTGCTTCTTTCCACATTCATTCTTGGACCCAGCTGCATTACCCCATTTTGGGCTAAGAATCCTCTCCTGCCATGAGTTTACTTAGCCCTGTAGCTCAAACGGTAGCAGTAAACAGAAGAGTAGCACTCAAGCTTTACAGAAGATATATAGTAAAGTATAATCACAGAGGAAAACAGAACGCATATTTAGTTTACAACTTTGTGAATGCCTTCCCCATATCGAAGACTGCTACTGCATGTACAACACTAAGTATTTGTGAAGTGAGCTGTAAATCTGGTACCTACTACCAATGTGCATAGGATTCAGCTATGTCAAGACATATCCAGAAATCCTAAATTTTCATGTTTCCTTGTGACTGCCTTGTAACAGTGTAGCTCAACATCTTAACTTATGGGCTGGTAAACTGCTAGTAAGTGGCCACAGCTCTTCACTGATGATCCTTTTACCACTCTGAACCTACAGGCAACCAACAGACGATTTTAAATGTCTGTGAATTACAATACATCCTTAGTTTTATTAACATTTATTATTTTCAGTTAAAATTATGCCTCAAACACCCATAGAATAATTACAAGCACATTAATGGCATTTTCCAAAGCACCTGGACACTCAGATTAGCATGCTTTAGCCATGTTCAACTGCTAAACCGAATTTTCTTAAAGGTTCCTTTTTTCTCTCTCTCCAGGCTCTGAAGCATCAGATTTGAAGTTTCAGTGTTTGTACTATCACCCTTCAAATAGTCTTTATATAGTAAGAGGTACAGACACATTGTATTAGTCTCAGTGGAAAAGCCAAATAGACAATGTTTAACGCCCCACTACAGAAAAAAGGCTAATCTATTCTCCTGCTGTGAGAGTAGGAATTTAATCATTTTGTATTCCAATTTAAATACCCACATGTTATCTGCTGCTACTGAGCCTTTTGTCCGGTAAGCTACAGTTCATTATAAAAAAAAAAATATAATTGCATGAACTACTTCTTGCTTTCAATAGTTCAAAATACTTTGTACTCCTTGGCTTAAAATATTAAGGAAAACAAAGAAACATTCTACAAGCAAAGACACCTAAGGAAGTGTTTACCGGTTGGTAGTATCTTCTTGCAGTCTTAACAGAGAACTTTCTTCCTCAGATTATCGATGCAGAGCTCGTCTTCAGAATCTGAACAAACAGAAGAATCCCATTAAGCATAAACAACACACAGTATTTCAACTACATAAGCCAGCACCAGGGGTAAATCAAAGCTAATCCTGCAGTGCCAAGGAACCCACATAATTCCTTAGGAATGCAAATAAAACATGCTGATTTTAAAAAACACTTGTGATTTTATGGAAGTGACCTTACAAGCAAATGGAGAGGTGTCCTTAGAAACTCTTCTGTGAGTCAGTAAGGCTATCCATGATCACAGGCATCAGAAATAGAGCACTGCATCTCAGCATTACTGAGCTGAGTTACACACAGTTACAGCAGAAAAAAAAAAAATAGAGCATTACATCTCTGCACTACTGAGCCAAGTTACACACAGTTGCAGCTGAAAAAAGTAGGTCTCAGTTCAAGTTAATTTAGTGTCATATATATGTGTACAGGGAAAAATTCTTCATTGCTACAGTTTTCATCAGTTAAAGACAAATTCAGCCAATGGCAGCTTTTATCTTTCTGAATTTACTCTAGGCTTACTCAGATATCCTGCTTCAAAACTAAGTTTCTGGTTCCGAAAATTAGTATCTGTATGGTCAGACAGAACAGCATTTCACAGAATCAACTAGGTTGGAAAGGATCTTGAAGATCATCCAGTCCAACCATTAACCTAACACTGCCAGTTCCCATCTACACCATATCCCTCAGCGCTATGTCGACCCTACTCTTAAACACCTCCAGGGATCGGGACTCTACCACCTCCCTGGGCAATCCATTCCACTGCCTAACAACCCGTTCTGTAAAGAAATACTTCCTG
Organism: Strix aluco; assembly: GCF_031877795.1. NCBI lineage: Eukaryota > Metazoa > Chordata > Aves > Strigiformes > Strigidae > Strix > Strix aluco. The sequence continues at coordinate 10,274,775 of NC_133931.1, read as the reverse complement.
ACATCTAGTCTAAACCTTCCCTGGCGCAACTTGAGGCCATTCCCTCTTGTCTTATCTCTTATTACTTGGTTAAAGAGGCTCATCCCCAGCTCTCTGCAACCTCCTTTCAGGTAGCTGTAGAGGGCGATGAGGTCTCCCCTCAGCCTCCTCTTCTCCAGACTAAACAACCCCAGTTCCCTCAGCCCCTCCTCGTACGACATGTGCTCCAGACCCTTCACCAGCTTCGTTGCCCTTCTCTGGACACACTCGAGTAATTCAATGTCCTTTTTGTAGTGAGGGGCCCAAAACTGAACACAGTCATCGAGGTGCAGCCTCACCAGTGCTGAGTACAGGGGTAAGATCCCTTCCCTGTCCCTGCTGGCCACGCTATTTCTGATACAGGCCAGGATGCCATTGGCTTTCTTGGCCACCTGGGCACACTGCTGGCTCCTGTTCAGCCGGCTGTCAATCAACACCCCCAGGTCCCTCTCTGACTGGCAGCTCTCCAGCCACTCCTCCCCAAGCCTGTAGCGCTGCTGGGGGTTGTTGTGGCCCAAGTGCAGAACCTGGCATTTGGCCTTATTGAACCTCATGCAGTTGGCCTCAGCCCATCGCTCCAGCCTGTCCAGGTCTCTCTGCAGAGCCTCCCTACCCTCGAGCAGATCAACGCTCCCACCCAACTTGGTGTCACCTGCAAACTTACTGAGGGTGCATTCGATCCCCTCGTCTAGATCATCAATAAAGATGTTAAACAGGAGTGGCCCCAAAACCGAGCCCTGGGGGACGCCACTCGTGACCGGCCTCCAACTGGATTTAACTCTGTTCACCACAACTCTTTGGGCCCAGCCATCCAGCCAGTTTTTTACCCAGCAAAGCGTGTGATCATTTAAGCCTCGAGCAGTCAGTTTCGCCAGGAGAATGTTGTGGGAAACGGTGTCAAAGGCCTTGTATTTTCCTCAGAAATGCAGCACTGAGATCTACTGCAAGCATTCAAAGGGTATTTAAGTTCATTTGGAGTAGGTTTATACAGGAAACGGTCTACCTTTTGTAGTATAGTAACTGGATGATGAACTAGCCAAAACTGCCACCTTTCTCTTGTGGTAGATCTTTTTCATTTGGGATTTTGTAGGCTGCTTCTGTTTCAGGGATTATGACTAAGTTAAATACTTGAGTGTCGTCACTTAACCTGTCTCCAGTAAAACCACTGTTGCTCCTACTTCAGGTATTGTTCCTGGAACCAGAATCCACCCTATCAATGTGCAGCATCTCAAGATTTCTTTTAAAGAGTGATTTCGCATTTTGTACTACAATTCTCTTTCTGCTTCTACACCAAAGTCAAGCACATTCTGCAATGCATCTGTTTTTAGCATAAACTTGTTTTAGAAATATAAAATCCCTGTCATGTCATTGCAGATTCAGCTGAAGAGGCATGAAGTATTCAGCATTAATTTGTATTCAGCATTAATTTGTATTTAATCAGCTATCAGCAGCTCCTCTTACATGAGATAATCCTGATTAACAAGCATCTAACAAAAAATATGCTGCTTTGCAGTGAAATTTCTAATCACAGAAGACATAGTATTAGAGATGTGTTCCAGCTTGGGAAGGGCGGAGTGGAGGGGAAGAGTTATGCAGTGTTGAGGTTGGGTAATGGTTTTAGTCACAGTGAAAACTACCGTCAAAAGATACCACCCATTCCCTCATCCCCTCTCTGCAAACGAAAAACTTGTGACCTGAACAGCACAGCTAGAAGAGAAGGCAAGGACTCTGGGTTACTGTGAAAAATTTAATTGACAGATAAAATCAAGGGATCCTATTCACAGCTCCACTGAAGCACATGGTTGCAACAGACAGTTCAAAAGTAGAAACAAGAAGAGAGCAATGTTAGTCATTGATAACTTTTGCCAATTTGTGTCAAGACAGCATCTAAGATAAGCAGGTGCCTGGCAAATCAATGTTTCAGGTTTTTCCTGCAAACATTGTATGAAGCACTACTTCACTTTCTTGAGGAAAGGGAAATTTAAAAAACATCCAAGGCACCTTATGCACTTTGTTAAAGCACAGGCTTCATTTTAACAATTGTTTCACTATCCTATTTCAGTCCTTTTCATTCATGGTCCTCTTGCAAAACAACTGTATGAAGTTAACAAATGAGTTAAAAACTACTGAATGGAAGCCATAAGGCCTTATACAGAAGGTCTTATACCAAGGCTGCTTGGTAAATCGCTGAGCAGAGCAGCACTGTGACTGTCTACAGCCTAGTAACAGGATTTGAAAGTTCTGCTGGCTGAGTGACCATTTATGCAATTGCAACATGTGCAATTTCCTTCAACACAGTCAACAAAAATACTTCCTTCTCCCCTGCTACACTACAGTATGAAAAGCTTCCTGTTCAGTACCAGAGAATGGTTTGTTTGGGGTTTTTTTCCAAGCATAATTGATCATTTCATTAAACAGAAAAGTTGCATTACACTTCCACTGGACCAATGCACATACCATCATGTTGCCAAATTTGAATGTTTAAACTTCCTCATAACTACCTGAAGTAGTATGCAGGGTTTTGTTTTACTGCAAGCAATATCTAAGCCTACTGGAGACCCTTCTGCCCTTCCAGTCCCACACTGCTCTGCACTGCTCCCTCTCCTGGCCGCTCAGCATCTCCAGTGCTGTCGCTCCTCCCTGACAACCCATTCCTGCAGACCGGCCCTCAGGTAAGAAAAGAAAGGGAAGCAAGTGCCAGCAGCTACATCTGGATAGGAAAAGTCAACCTCGCAGAACAGCAGCAGGTACAGTGGATTAGAGGGATCATGGAAACATCCACACGCAGAGAAACTATGTAAACTGCCAGTGCCGAGCAAAGAATAAAGTCTGGTGTGACAGGGGGAACTGGAGAGGAATCAAGAGAGGTTTTTTCTTTTTTCTTTTATTTTTTTCTTTTTAAATAATAGATCCCCAAACTGTAACCCATGGTATAAATAACACAGCTGAGAAAAACTAAGTTATCTGCCGTCTTAGCTTTCAGTCAATATTTGTTCAAAAATTAATTTTCTTTACTTCAGTAGACATTTGTGGAGTAAATTACACTGTTTCTTTGACAGGTTAATCAGAATAGCAGGTGAACAACAAAAGAGTAAGCTCATTCTCAGGCGATATCCTTGCTTGCACTCCACACACTGTGTTGGCAGAGTTTTGTGGGACGAGTTCAAAAGAAGGAAGCAGACAATAAACCTACTTGTTCCCTGGTAAATTAGTGAGACTTCACCTATTCATTTAAGCAACCATCCCTTACTTCATTAGTTTTGTCACTTAAGGGGAAGGTGGAATTAAATTCTGAAGTACAGCACCTGATTAAATCTTGTTCTCCATAAAAAATTCATGCTGAAGAAAACTATTAACCATAAAGATTCAAAGAGCTTTCTGTGAATCGCAGTGTTAGTTTTTCTCTGGCATACATGTTTCAACAGGCAGAGACACAGCCACTGCTTCCCAAGCCTCTAAATTTTGCACTCATTTGAGCTACAAGGAAGAACACTTCTGAGAAATTTATTAATGGCTGCTTTCTCAGGACAGAATGGTAAAGCCAGTAACGCAGACGTTAATAGGTTTTACTGAGAGATTCAGCGTACTCCATGAAACAGTTTGCTGAAATACTATGGCAAAACAGCTACTTATTGACAGGTACAACAGTTTCCAGGTAGGGGCTTCAAGTTATCTTAAATAATTTTCCAGCCTTTTCCACCCTTAAAGCAAGATTGTCACTCACTGCCCAGGTAAGTCCATGTCAGAGCTGGCTGTAAGTCTCCACCAGATGAAAGGGATGACTCAGGGCAGAGATAGAGAGGGAAACAGAGATCAAAGTATTTCCTGAAATTCTGCACAAACCCTCAACTGCCAACCCAATAACTCGCACTCCAGTTCTCTGCCTTGCTCCAGTCGGACACTCACCTCCGAAGGACACCACTGAGGTGACCATCTGGGGTGGCCTGAGATGTCATTTCATTTCCTCTGTGATTGGTAACTTAGACCACATCTTCAAAAGCCCACAGAAATGTAAATTTCACAACTTAATATGCAGGTTATTTCAACTCAAAAGTACCCACCTAGCCTGTACACCCAACACTGTTGTATAGATATGAACATCATTTAAAAATCATGTTACACACGTTATATTTGCCTGTGCTTGACTTTACTTAGCCCAAAACATAGAAAGCACAGAAGACAGCAACCGGAACTTAAGATGATGTATCCTCCCCACAGATTGCAACAGACTGCTAGTGACAACAACCCATCAACAGGTTAAGACATATCTGAAGAGTATACAAAACAAGTAAAACAAAAAAAAATCATAAAGATTCATAAACATAACTGTCAGAAGGTTTATAGTAGCTTATAAAGAATTCTGTTGCCAGATATAAGACAGCACACAAATTGAGCAGCCAAAAAAATCCCTGCAGAGCTTCCGAGAGGCTACTCTTTACTATAAGGCAGCTATGAAAAAAAGAGGCAGAAAGCAACACACCTGATGTCCTACAAAAACAGGAAAACCTACAAACACTACAATTCACAGATAGCTTCATGGCAGAGAAAACCTGCTTGAGAATTTTATTCCTCACTGGAATGATACAGACCACTTTTTTCCCCTTACCAACATTTATTGCCAAAATTTTAATTTTCAATTGAAAGAGGAAAGTCTCCTGGGATTTGAGGAATTGGTGGTCAGAGAACAATTTAAAAAATCCCTAGTAGTTTACTTCTACAGAGCTGAAAAAGTTCTCATTCCTTTATTTTCAGGACAGTAATGGAACTGAGTGTTTAAGAGCAAAATAATGATACTAAAACTTAATAGTTTGAGCTTCAACTGTGTATCGTACAGTTAATAACAGTGATGCTACGACACATTAGAAAGTTAAAAGTATTTGTTTCCAGAAGATTGCCCAGCTCTGCTTTCATGTACCACCATAGCACTCAAGAGATACCCTGTCCATTTTCAACATCAAATTATTACTTCTCTTCATTCACTAGAACAATATCAATTACAGGACTTAAATATGGTATTTCTTACAGGTTTGAGCTGGAAAACATTAAAACATATTCATGTATTAGAAGCTAATTTTGTGAGTAAATGAAGATTGTCCAGTTGATGAAGAGTTGCAAAGACAGAGAAGAAAAAGACTCACACATAACCTTCCCTTGCCCCCACAGCAAACATTTGGCACAGGTTTAAAGTATTATCAGTCCAACACAACGGGTTAAGTGTAATTTATCAAACAGAACACTGACCAGCTTTTCCTCTGTTAATTACTCCAAAGTCATAGAAGGATTTCCAACAGCGAACACTTTCTTCTGTCAGTGCCATACCTCAGCTCTCAAGCACAGGAGTTGATATTTTGAGCTCTGTAGCATCACACGGTTTATAGCAACTTCCTTTAAAAATACAGGTTTTCAAAATAACCAAGTATTACAAAAGGACTGAATCTTAGAAGATGCCTACCCTTACCAGCTTTTTTTTTTTCCTTTTAATTGATTAATTACAATTGGGAATAGTGTGTGCTCCAGATCCAGGAGAATTTGCTCACACTTCAGAAGTTCTGACTACCGTCAGACCATTTCTCACCTTCAAACCCTCATTCACCCAGCTTCTTGGAGCTCAGGAACCTATGCCTATGTTTACTGTAAATGCAGCAGTAGGAAGAATGTATCTCTTGTGTAAAACAAAAAACTGAAACTGCTGAATACCTATTCCATTTAACCATACAATGAGCATATTCCTCTATTTCAAGGGCAAATGTAGAACTGCAATGATGCCAATCATTTGAATACTCTAAGACAAACTATGGGCAGTCAAGAATATATTTGACACAGGACTTGAAAAAACATAACCAATATTTCCTTCAGTTCTCCTTGAAAATAGAGCTGCTCCTTAGAGAGCAACAAGTCCTTAGAGTGATTCAACTCAGAGATGAGGAGGCAGGACACAGATGACATTCCCTACATTAGTTAAGGAACAGGTTTCCATAGAAGGGTGAAAAGGACATACACATATAGTCACATGCAGACTGAAACGGGAGTAATCTTTTCCTATTCCTGGTGAGAGGATGTCCTTGATACAATATAAAGGAGGACGACAATTAAGTTTAAATGAAGTAAACAACTTATAAAAAGTTGGTCAGAAACGTGCAATCCTTGCAAAAGCTCTGGTAATTCTGGCAAGCAGATGTCAGGAGCAAGTTACTGATACTGATTACACTTTGACTTATAAACTTCTAGCCATATAGAAAAACATGCACAACTTGGAAGATTTCTTCATTCTGAAGTACAGATGCCACATTATCTTTTGAATCTAGATCTCCATTAATGTTTGCTCCTTGGATACACAACACCTGACCAAGGGATTGAATTACATTGTAGAAACCAGAAATTAACTCACAGAATGAACATTGGACCAGTCCTAATTTTTCTACTCTCTACAGATGCACAACAGAAGGAGGTCTGTTTGTGACCAGAAGCCGCAGGATCACTACCAAAGAGCCTACTTCAACAGTTAAAGGTATGAGCAATCTATACTAACTCTTCAATAAGTTAAGGCTTGTAACAAGAGGATAGAAGTTGCATATCCCCTAACTCAAAGAACAGTTTAAGGTAAGCAAAGACTAAAGCCCAGGACCTCCCCATCCTATAAAAACTCCTTCTCATCAGGTTCTGCTGTGCTTAGTCTTTCGTGGATCCACCCCTTAAACCCCTATTTCTCAAAGTGTCCCTGCATCAGCTGAGCAAGGCACCAGCCTGACTCACAAGTAGATGCTGAATTCAAGACTCCCCAAAGATTAGAGGTAGGTTCCCCTTATGTTACCATCGCAGGTTATTATGCAGAAGAGTGTGCCATTTCAAAACTCCGAAGGGGGGTGGGGTGTGAGGAGAGATGCTACGAAGCCCTGGATCTGTGTAACTGGTTAATATATCCTTTTTTTCCTGTTTCCTAATCAGCTGGGTTTAGCCAAGCTTGTTATCTAGTCCACAGAGAGGCAGACATTACTTCCAGCTCTTAGAGAAAGTTCAGTATGGTAAACATGGCTATCTGATGTGTAAATAGTTTAAGCTCTTAGCTTAAACAGTCTGAATGATCATTTTCGGATTCAACAGTTGCTTAAAAAAAGATACCGCAGAGCTTACTGAGACCTTGAGTAGGAAGTCTCACCCTCAGAAGGTTGTCTGCAGACTATCTCAGCTTTTACATCCGCTTCTCACTGAGAGACATTAAAGGCAACTGGACTCCTATTTCTGCACAGGAAATCTGATGATCTTTAAGCCATTCTTACACTCCCACATCCTCCCATTTAGGTTGGTATTAAGAGAGCACAAGATCTTTGTTCAAAGTGTACTTGCAGATGCCATCATCTCCAGAGGCATTTTTCCTACATTTAATGTGCATGTTGCAACCTCAGTCAAAATCAGAGCGCAACAATTTTTCTATATTACCCTGTATTTGAAGTAACAAAGGAAGCATTTAAGAACAAGTCTTACATTTTTCTGCTGAAGTGAAATAACAAACACCAACATTCAAATAGTCACATACATGTTCTAGAGACTGCAACAAGGGAGTCAGTTCATCCTTTTCAAATCAAACTTTACCCTGGAACAGCAGTTCAAGTAAAAAAGGACTTATTTAGAGACTGGTTGTATTGCAAAGCTTTTTTGCTACTATAAGACTAGAAAGACTTATCTGAAGACTAACAGATTCTGAAGTGCGGTTTTTCATGAAGAAATAAAGCTAAATACACACACGAAACAAAGGCACTGTATTATATAATAGTCACGTAACAAAATTCACACTGTATTGAGTCATGCCCAACATAATTCAGGTATACACAAAGTTGCTGTATATAGGTAAAATTCCAACAAGAGACATGTACATAGCAGCTTCCCTTCATGCACTTACCATTAAGTTTACAAGCAGATGCAAGCACATGCAACAAGAGCATCATCGGTACAAGCACTGTACATACCCACAGGCATTGAGACACAGTCCTAGGACCACGAATTTCAAGAGTAAGAGAGTAACAGGGATAAATGGTACGACTAAGTGTAACCAGACTTGAAATTAAGGTGCCTGGCTTCTCCATCGGTGAAGTACTTTCAAACCATGTGACAAGAGAGTTGCTCTACAGGTGGAGCGTGCTTTAGGCTGCTCCTTCATGAGAAACCCACAAGGCCCTTCCTGCATTGTGGAACCAGAACACAGGCAGTGCCACATACGAGGTTTATGTTCAACAAAATGAAAGACAGACTCCTGAGCTCTTCAGAAACATGGTATCTGGAAAAACGTTACATGAATTGTGTAACAGAAGCCCAGAAACAAGCGCCAGCTTGGCAAGAGGTATAAACAAAAGTGCATGCACATGCACTGCAGATGCACGCCTTCTAGGAAGAAACTGGATCTATCACGTGATGCCGTAGTACTCATCTGTTCAAGGACCATGATTCAGTGCCTACAGAGCTGTAAAGAACTATGATTCAGTGCCTACAGGGCGTGTTGGATTTAGTACAGATGCATAGATTAATTGCACACCACATACGTGTCTGGCTGCTGACAGGAAAAGGCTACACACACACACAATTAAGAGCACTCAGAGAAGTCAAATCATCTGCTATAACAGGACTGATTAAAACCTTCTTGGCCTCAGATTCACTCAGTGCAACTGCAGAAGTCTTCTGTATCATCTCTGTTGTAAGTAGTCTCAGAATAAGTGAGGCTAGTTAGCTTGCACGATAAAGAAGGTTTAGTTCAAGGCTAGTCATGCCTAGCACGGGCTATAACAAACATTACCTACTATGGAATTATCTGCATTGCCATTCAGGAACTTATGCAATTTATCAGGGACATCTCATGTGGCAAAGACACTGCCAAAGAGCTGGATGATTTATGGGCATTCTTACAGCAGAACCTCCCATAGCAGGAACCTTCCAACACAGCAGACATTTTGCCAGCAATCTCTGAATATTGGAATACGACAAAAACAAGACAGGGGAAGTGAGAAGACTTGCATAACGATAAATCTCATTAATAAAGATATGCTTGTCACTGTGGCTAAGCTAGAAGATTACTTTTGCCTTATGGTACTGTCATGAACATAACAGCATACAAAAACAGGCAAGCCAACTCCATAAAGAGCAGTGCAAAACCCCTTTGGCTGATCAAAAGGCTTTCAGTAGTTTTTTTGTCTTTCAATAAAAATTAATCTGACTTTCAAGGATTTAATAACAATGGCAAATATTAACTTATTTAACATCTTATCACCAAAATCTAGAAATGGATGTTGGCCTTCTGGGCCTCCACCTCCCATATTTTTGTGGAAATAGTTAGTTGCTTAAAAATACAAGTATCAGCAAAAATAGTACAAAATAACCCCACAATGACTGAGATCTACCAGACCTAAAAGAATAAGAATTTTTCCCTTGGATATACTTTCATTCAATGTATCATTGCAAAGAAACTAAAGGAGTTTCACAGGGAATTACTAACCCTGCTTCTATCTTATAAACATGTTTTATTAGGAGTTACTCAACTACAGAAACTCAGTGTAATGTTGCAGTAACTAAAGACACATTTGATCTCTGTTTTTAACTACAGACTTCCTATTTGCTTTCAGCTAATTAACTCTGCTGTACCTCAGTTTCTTACCTGTCATGAGGCAAAGCATACAACACTAAGCATAGCAGGACTTTAGCCAGGTATGTAGTCTTTGAATTCTGCTTCAGCAAGTTAGTAAGGGTAGCATTGGATGAATCTTGAAGGGGATAAGCATAGAAGAGGCTGTTTAGTGACCCTCAAAGGCAGTCAGTGAGGATACAGATACTGCATTCCTATCTGGCAAAGTTATTTATGTTAAACTCTCATGCGTCAACCTGAAAGATAATGGAAATTATTGTTTTACTGCTGAAAACTTAAGCTTCTTAGGCCTTACAGATAGTAAGAAGTTAACTAATCATTTGACATAGTCCAGTCTAATCTTGGACATAACAAACAGTAACTTCACTTCAACTTGTAGATAACAGTTCTGCCCACAAAATCTTTTATTAACAGTACTTTGAATAAAAAAAAAAATCATGCAGGTGTTCCAAATTGCTGATCAAGTCATCCTTTCACAGAGATTACAAATAAACATAATTAAAAAAGAAAAGATGCACATGTTAAACACAACATGCTTGAAGAAAAAAAAGTTTCATCCAGGTAAACCAACTGCAATACTGGTTATTGTTGGATTATCAGAGAAGTGTCATAAGACATCCTGTAGTTTGAATGTACTTGTTAGAAAACATCATTGAACTTACATTAGGACAACTTTCTAAGATGAAAAATGAGTTTAAGAGTACAATTTGTGTTCTACTAGTGTACTTAAATAAAATATATAGAAAAAAACTGTTCCCATGGAGAAGCCTTAGATTCAAAGATAAATTTGTGGTCTTGATGATGTAGAGCTAGACTCAAACAATTAACAAATTCTATCCTGTCTCATATACCAAGAGTCTGAAGAATAAACCACTCCTGGAAAAGTACAACCAGCTTCTTGGTTTGTTGGTCAGCCAGAGTATTCTCCAAGATCACGAACACCATGCTTATGACTCAGAGAACACATACAGTAACAGAGAAGTTATTGAGTCATTCATGAGAATGTGGAAAAACAGTTTTCTCAAGAAACTAGGTAGGGAAATGTGGTGGGTTGACCCTGGCTGGATGCCAGGTGCCCACCAAAGCCACTCTATCACTCCCCTCCTCAACAGGACAGGGAAGAAAAAAATATAATGACAGGCTCGTGGGTTGAGATAAGGACAGGAAGATCACTCACCAGTTACCATCACAGGCAAACCAGACTCGACTTGGGGAAATTAGCTTCAAATCAAATCAGAGTAGGATAATGAGAAATAAAAACCAAATCTTAAAACGCCTTCCCCCCACCCCTCCCTTCTTCCCAGGATCAACCTCACTCCCTATTTCTCTACCTCCTCTCCCTCAGCAGCACAGGGGGACAGGGAATGGGGGTTGTGGTCAGTTTATCACCCATTGTTTCTGCCACTCCTTTCTCCTCAGGGGGAGGACTCCTCACACTCTTCCCCTGCTCCAGCCTGGGTTCCCTCCCACAGGATACAGTCCTCCACAAACTTCTCCAGCGTGAGTCCTTCCCACAGGCTACAGTTCTTCACAAGCTTCCAGCGTGGGTCCCTCCCAAAGGCTGCAGTCCTTCACGAACAGACTGCTCCAGCATGGGTCCCCCACGGGGTCACAAGTCCTGCTAGAAAACCTGCTCCAGCGTGGGCTCCTCTCTCCACGGGTCCACAGGTCCTACCAGGAGCCTGTTCCAGCACAGGTTTCCCATGGGGTCACAACCTCCTTTGGGCATCCACCTGCTCTGGCATAGGGTCCTTCACAGGCTGCAGGTGGAGATCTGCTCCACCATGGACCTCCATGGGTGCAGGGCACAGCTGCCTCACCATGGGCTGAAACACAGGCTGCAGGGGAATCTCTGCTCCAGTGCCTGGAGCACCTCCTTCCTCCCCCTCCTTCCTCACTGACCTTGGTGTCTGCAAGGTGTTTCTCTCACATATTTTAACTCCTCTCTCTTGGCTGCTGTTGAGTAACCATTTTTCTCCCTTCTTAAGTATGTTATCACAGAGATGCTACCACCATCACTGATGGTCTCGACCTTGGCCAGCGTGGGTCCGTCTTGAAGTCAGCTGGCATTAGTTTTATTGGACATGGGGGAAACTTCTAGCAGCTTCTCACAGAAGCCACCCCTGTAGCCCCCCCATTACCAAAACCTTGCCACACAAACCCAATACAAGGCTAGTTCAGAAAGGTGGTTCTCTCTCTAACTTTGGGTTGCATGTCACATTCTTTAACAGATAGCAGAGAGCATTAGCAGCTGCACTTTCTTTGCCAGTTTTGAAACCTACAAATAAAAATGTACCATTCCCACAGGAAGTGGCTTCAAAACCCGTAGCTTTAGGCATACGGGACTTTCCCTGGATGGTATCACATCCTACTGGTACTGGAAAACAGCACCAAACATGAAGGACATTGATGAGAACTAATTCACACTATTGTGAGAAACCCCATACTTGTAAGGCAGTTTCTTGAACCCATTCACTGCCTTTGCACACATACACAGCACTACAAAAGCAATGCATGGTAGGAAATTAAACTGTGAGGGAGTAATTTCTTCATTACCATAAACTCCTGTACATGCACTATCGAAGTTTTGATTATCATAAGAAATTATCAAGCAGTATTTTACAGACATTTAGTTTCTTCCCATAATAGGAAAGAGTTGCTTCAGCACTCATTTATGTCAAGGATTGCTGTTCCAAAAGGTACACTGGGGCAGTGCCAAGCCACTGAAACAGATTTATTTCAAAAAAAATAGCTATAACTTTTCTACTAGCCAATAAAAGCTACTACCTAAAGGCAGTGACTCTCAAACTCCTTCCAACTGCAGCACTTTCTACTTTTTGTCATAATCCCATACTTCATAAAGCCAAAGGCAGAATATTTACTTCACTTTGAGACATCTATGTTAGTGGTAAGAGAAGGTGAATGGCAAAAGCGATCATTCCCTAGCACCCAAGCAGATTTAAGTCATGTTTACGCAGAATGACATGGAAGCTCAAAAGATACACAAGGTGAAAAGGAGAAGTGTACTTAAACCCAGACAGAGACCAGAAAGAAAAAACAAGAGAGACCAGCCCACTGATGGATATACCTGATCTATTCTACTCTTCTGAATGCTTCTGTTGATGAAAAGGTTTTCAATATAGCCACTGTATTCTAGAGTACCCTGGGCTTCTACAAAGCTGCTGTCTCACACAAAATAACAACTCAAATTCCTGGTTTAAACTGAAATAATATTTCATGCTATCAATTCTACGTGTATCAAAGTTCGGTTGTGTGTCCTAGTAAGTAAATAAAATGTTTAAATAAGGGATATGCATTTTGGATATTTCCAATGAAAAAAGGACTGAAGCAAAGAACTGTGAACAACTCACTCTTTACACACAGATTACTCTAAATTTCACTCAGCCACCTCAGTACCTTTCACAAGCTGACAGTCAGGAACATGTTCTACAAGAGGACAACATAGTTTAGTGTTTTAATCTGAATTTATACCTGCATTTCACCAGAAATCAGAGCTCCCCAGAAGTTTTTTTAACAATGTTTTGAAAGCTTAAGAATTAACCATGTTAGTAAGTTATACTATTTGTGTCACTGTTCATGAATTTCAGTCTGTCACCAGCAAATTTCATCTGCCATCAAGCTGCATGCCTGTTCATCCTCAACATGCTTCTGTGATGTGCAAGCATTGTTATCAGGAATATCAAATCAGTAAAACACTCAGAAGTGTTGCAACACAGTTCAAAGTAACTACTTAACACACCAATCCCAGCATGCAAATTTGTAGCTTTCAAGCTTTTCCTTAGCCTGTAGCCCTATGTTGAAGAATAAAAACTTATTTCTGGCCTGCTCACTCTTTAAAAATGTCTAACTGGATATTTTAAGAAAAAATGAGCACTTCTGAAGTGACTGACCTTTAAGACTTCATTTCTGCTTTCAAGAACTCTAACCAAATCTACTTTTCCCTATTCACAAAACAGATACTCAGAGACTAAAACAGACACTATTCTAAGTTAGAGAAACCAAAACCTGTTACCATGCATAATTATTTTTTTTTCTATTTCTGAAGGCAGACAGCAAGCAGTTCCAGATGCTCAGCTTAGTTAGTAAAGACATAAAAAACTGTCCTGCAATTATTTGAGGAAAAAAAGACCAGGCCAAAATGATACAAATCTGAGAGAAATCTCTGCATATGGAAGCAAGACCATGGACAAATTATTCAAATATGAGGTCAACTTTGACCTTACTTGAGGTGCTAGGGAGAATGAAGAAGTATCTGCAGCTGTCAGCCTTGTTCTTATAGGTCTCAACTCAGGACTATTCAAAACATTAACGTATACAGCTGTATTAAGGTTAAGTGCAGGCAGGCTTTCAAGCCTACCTGACTAAAAGGTGAAGTTAAAGCAAGACCTAATATCTGCTCCGTCAGTCTAGAATAATGTACTCCTAGTTTTAAAACATTCTTTAATTTACACTGTCTCTATATAGCTATACTCACAAAGAAATGCAGAAAAGTATTCTTCATTGGCAGAGAAGCCTTGGCAGTTTGTTACTTTCCGTGTCAGAAAGGAGATAAAATCAAGGAATGCCATTCCTGGGTGCTTTCAATGTTGAGATAGTGTACAAAACTGTAAAAGCAATTTTGTTGTACATATATGAACAAGCATCAACAAAGAAATATGGTGAATGAAATACCTCCTTGCAGGTGAAGAGAGTCTCCCATTATATCCTAAAATACATACAAAACTAATGCTAAATAAACTGGCACAAATGTAGAGAATTCTAAGGCAGGCATCAAGCCAATCAATCCCATGTTACTTCTGAATTCACACTGACATTGGAGATTGCTTGTGACAGAGATCACAGGATTACATTTATCTCCAAACTTATTTAAAGCATTTGCCTTCACAACTTCAATGGGAGGAAATCCTTTAAAAGGTATCTGCAAGACAGTAAGTGGTTCCTAGCTTAAAGATCTGTTCTGTTATCAGACCTGAAAAAGCCCATTTCTCCTCCCAACAAAAGACAGATCAGTTGGCCTGAATTACCAGCTTTTTTTTTTTTTCCTTAGAAACCATCTAAAGCAGGAAGAATGCTGAAATTTCATACAACAGCTACCGACATAACCCTTTCAGGTCTCCCATGAGTAACTTGTCAGGGACAGCAGTTTATTGAAGTTGGATTAGTAAGAATTATTGCCACTTCTTTACAAGCCTGATACCGTCAGAAGAAAAGCCTTGAGATACACAGACTTAAAAACCTGAAATTGAAAATGAACATAATGAACTATAAACATTGACAAGAACTGCTACAAATTTATTTAAGCTGAGAAAGAACTAGTAGACAGAGGTAGTGGTAGGAGGTAATATTAACCACTTTATCACCTCTCCCCATTATCTCCCAGGGGAGATAGGAAGACACATATTTTATTGCTATACAACACAGAAAGGTTAGCTGCAAGAAAGAGCAGGAAATTAAAAAAAAATTATAAAAACTGGGAGGTCGGAAGGCTGTCATGCCGGGAACACAGTTATGAGAATTGTAACTGGTTCCAATAAAGCAACTGTAGTTACAGGTTATGTGGCAGTCTGTCTTTTTACTGGAGTCACACTTTCATCAACTTCTGTATTATGACAAAGGAGTCCTGCCTGTCAAGCACCTGCAGGATTTAGTATCTGTATACAGGTACAGCTTTCCTCCATCTAACCATTAAAAACAATCTCAACTTTCTTGTTCACAGGCTAGAGTCAAAACCGCGACTTTTCATCAACCTTTTTCTATTCTAAATAACCATGCCTCAGAGTAACACCAATCCCAAGAATACACTGCCCTCAACACAAAACGCATGAGTCAGTCAACACATTACTGTTACGTACTCAAAGAGATTTCAGTTCTATTTTGCATGCTTACTCAATGCAATTCCTAAGAATAAACGAAGAGTTCTCTCACATTTGCCTTACTCTTTGAATACTGCAACAGCACTGAGATTGTGCAGTACTTGGAAGTTCCCCGGAGAACTCAGTTCTGTCACCATGAACACTATGCTTAAGCAGCAAGAGCATCTTATTTTCTGAGTTTATAGAGCAGAGATTTATTATCAGTGAGTTTTGGGTTCTTTTTTTTTTTTTTTTTTTTAAATTTTCCACCCTGTTCTTCATACAACTGAGCCTAGTCCTTCTACCTAACATAACTTCCAGCTATCATGGGAAGAAATATACTGTCCACTCTCATGAGACAGTTTTCAATGTAGCCATCTAAAGTCAGATCTAATCAAATGTTGCTTAATGAATACCCAGATATAAAGAAAAAAAAAAGACTTTGTAGACAGAGATAAAAGCAAAAAGAATCTGCTGGAATATGTAAAATTTTTGTCATTTCCCCAGACAGCATTTATAGCACTACGCCAGTTATTTTAACAGTAGCTAGCACAATAATCCACCGTACAGTTGGAACAGCAATCATTTCCTTCTCATCTTTACACACATGCACAAAAAGCTGCTGCTCAGCAAGCAAAATTCTTTTAAGTTGTAAAATAAACCCCAAAGAAAC